>NC_056726.1:1144118890-1144175953 GCF_019279795.1 Protopterus annectens | reverse complement strand
TTTAACCGGTTCCACAACTACATGTCCATGAGCCAGGGCGATGGTGGGTGGTTGAGGCGCCGACGTGGCCGTATGCCAGCAACAGCAGCAGCTGGCAGTCGTCGCGGGCGACAACGTGGCTCTGGCCAGGCCCAACAGGGATCTGTGTCCAGTCAACGAACACCTGCTTCTGATGACAGTACCCAGTCTGGGTTGGTACCGGATATGGTCCGTAGCACCCCTGCAAGGCACAGGTACCGTGTCCGTGGCCAGAGACACTGATCTGTATGACCTGGCAGGTACAGTTTGTGGCTGTCCACAAACACCAGTATATGGCAGCCATGAGGTGGAACTGTGTGCATCCATACACACATGCAAATTGAGAACACCTAGGGCTACCGCATACACGCACACACTGCATCAACATTGCCCCACCTTCTACTGCTGTCCCTCACCAACACACATACACATACATGTCAATCGGTGGTATCGGTGGCTGACTCAGGCATACCAAGTTCACACCCTGTGCATACGATGAAACTGTGCCACCTCCTGCAATCTGTAACAACTGTGCAGGTACAGGTTAACATGTTGCTGATGCACAGGGTGACCACATAGATGTGTAGTAATAGTATCATGTTGTTAACAGTACCGTGTGCTGAATTAATTGTGGGTATATCACATCATGCCTGATGCAGTAAGTGTGTGATTGTCATGTACTGTTGTCTACACCCATGGTAAGTACCATAGTGTATCATCTGCACATGTTGGCATACTGGTGGTAATGATGTCAACAGAAGGCTACATACATAGGTAGCACAGGGGATAAGGTAATGAATGTAGTAATACGCAATGATGGACATGTAAACTGCAAGTGGCATGTTGTCCACACTGGACTCTGCAATGCGGATGTTTGAGGATGTTGATATGTGTGCAGTACTACACGACTGGTACAGGACACACAGGAGCACCCTAGCACTGCAAGCTCACATCTCATACCATGCTAAACAGCACCAACACACATAACTAACTGTCACAGGAAGGAGAGTCCCCATATATGTCAGGGATACTGTGGTGGCAGGCCAGGTAGCATACATCCTACTAAGTATGGAACCACTGAGTGAAGGCTCAGTGTCTGTTATTTGACATGTGTATTACTGCAGGTATGAGCACATGGGTTTCCATCCAGTTATTGTACATCCTGACAGTACATGGTCTGTACACTTGTGTGCGCTGAGACTGGACCCTAGTCATCTGACCCATCTATTTCCATGTACATGTGCATAGTGCCTGCATATTTGCAGTGTTACCTACTGGAAATGGTACAGCTTGTTTGTTGTGCAATGGACTACATGCAGCCCTGTTTACTGTAGCTTTGTTTGCAAGCATGTTTGCTTGCAATTACCCTGGAATACTGATCACACCTGCAATGCATAGTTATAGAGCTTCTGTGGACTCCTAGTGCCATCTGCATAGCTTACTATATGTATGTCCATGTCTTACTTGACAGGATGTCACTGTTTGTCCTGTTCACATGTACATTGCCTGTGACACAGTGCATATGACTTACCTGGTATGTGTCCACGTGAGCAGTCATATATGCTACTGCTAACTAATCACAGGCACTACACCTTCACATATTCATCTTCTATTGAACCACCTGCTTTGCTAGGGACGGCCTGCACCTGTCACCCCTTGGCTTTCAGATATTGGCCAAGGCTATTGCTGCCCCCATAGTGCCTATGTTAGGCAAGGCTCAAATGACAAACCCACCTTCATAGGTATCACAAGGGATAAGAAACTAAGAGTAATGCTACCCAACGCCAGAAGTCTAAACCTCAAGATGCATGCACCCGAAACTCTCCTTGGCATGGAGAACATCGATATCTGTGCAGTAACAGATGCCTGGTTCAGGGCTACTGAGAGCACACCAGCACTACCAGGTTTAACCTCATACCATGCTTTTCATCCCCAAAACTTGGAACGAACCACAAATGGAGGGGGAGTATTGATATTCATCAAAGATACCCACACCTCCAGGTTGGTGGCAAAGCACCAAGCATCAGAGACTATCCATGTGCAACTAACAATGGGTGAAACTGCCTTCCAGGTTATAGCCTGCTACAGACCACCCTCCCAAACCCAAGAACTGCACTCGGCTGTCCTGTGAACAGTGAAAATATGAAGGTCTCTCCAAACACCATTATATTGGGCGTCATCAACTACCCAAACATGGACTGGGAGCATGACTCTAGCTCCAACACCCTAGGTCAAAGATTCCTAGAATATATGAGCTCAAATGCTATGGAACAACTTGTTACCACTCACACAAGAAGGGGAAACATACTGGACCTGATCATCACCAACATGGGGACTCTATGCTCCAGACCAGAAGTGTATCCCTCACTGGTAAGATCGGACCATAAACTAATCTCACTGGATATTCACATCCCGACCCCACCCCCTGCCCAGAACACCACAGTGAACAACTTCTCTAAAGCAAATTCACACTCCTCAAAACTGAGGTGGAAACCTTCAAAGCCCCCGGGCCTGTGGAAACTACAGACCAGACCGCAGATTCTTCTATAAACGCATTCTATGGACACCTTCAGGAATGCATGGATCATGTGATCCCGAATAAAACCAATACCCAATCCTCCAAAGGTAGACATCCTGTCTGGTGGACCCCAGCCATAAACAAACTACACAATAGAAGGAGGAAGCTACCAAATGATACAGCAAATTCACAAATAGGGAAGGTATCACTGATCAGTATTAGCAAATAACTACAGGCACTCATAAGATTGTCTAAGGCCAGCTTCAACAGAAATTGCACAGTACACTAAGGATAATCACAAGGCTTTCTTTAGTTATGTTAGGAACCTGGGTGGTAATTCCCAGATATGCTCAGAGGTAGTCCAAAATGTCAATAGAAACACCAAACCCACAGACATTGCCAACATTCTAGCTGACAGGTGCAGTGCAAACTTCTCACCCCTCTCCACACTGAAAGGGCAAATATGTATCCCAGCAGAGTGCTGCCCCCCTGACATCTCAGATGCTCAGGTAAGATCCGCCCTCTCCAAAGCAATACACACTGCATCAATGGGATGAGACAGTGTCCCGGGCTGTGTCCTACATGACCACCAAGACGTGCTACTACCAAACATAAACCTACTGTTCAATCCCAGACTTACTACAGGATATGTGTCCAAAGGGTGGCGTACAGCAACAGTGGTCCCTCTACAGAAAGGTGGTGCGTCAACGGATCCTGGACACTATCACCCCATAAGCCACACTAGTTTAGTCTGCAGAGCTATGGAAAGGATCATCATGGGACACATAGATATAGATATTGCGGACCTACAGACACTGGTTCATACCCAGTTTGGCTTTGTTAAGGGCAGATCCTGCCTCTCAAACCTGGTTGATTTCTTTGAAACAGTCACCAAGGCCATTGACGAGGGGAAGGTGGTTTACACAGCCTACCTGGACCTCGCAAAAGCCTTAAAAACAATACCCCACTCGGGCATTCTAGAGAAGCTCACCAGCTTAAATATAAGCCCCTATGTCACTAGATGGATTGCACACTGACTCAAAGACAGAACCCACATGGTTAGAATTGCTGGAGCCATGCCAGACTCCAAACCAGTTACGAGTTGTGTCCCACAAGGCTCAGTCCTGGGACCTCTCTTGTTTGGTATATATTTATCGGAGGTACAGGCCAACACGGAAGGACTGTGGCTGACCAAATATGCAGATGACTGCAAACTGGCCACCATAATTGACTCTCCAGCCGACACAAGCATCTTCCAAAGGGGCATCATAGAAACAGACAACTTGTGCCATAGCCATGGCCTCCAGCTGAATGCAAAAGTGTGTATAGTCATCCCCTTTGGCAAAAACAAAGTGCCCACAAAGTACCACTTAGGTGGTACTCCATTATGTACAGAAGAAGTAATTAGTGACCTGGGGACCCAAGTTGATAGCAATCTCTCATTTGACAACCACGTGGCCAAAGTGGTTAGAAAGACATTGTATATAGCCCACCCCATCTGAAGGGATTCACATCTACATCAGGGGAGGACATCGTGCCTCTTTACTCATCCCTCATCAGGCCCATAATTGAGTGCAATCCCCCTTTCGGGATGTGCCTTACCAGACACCTGCAGCAACTGGAAAGACCCCACAAGTACCTCACCAAGTGGATCAAAGGGCTCAAACAGATGCCATATGCTGACCGGTTAAATAAACCCCAGCTCTACTCAGTGGCATACCGCCTGTTCAGAGGCGATCTGTGCCTAATGCATAACACCATGTCGAACCCGGAATTAATGGGCATGCTGCACCTGAGAATATCCAAATCCCATCGGGATACACGCTTGAGAGACCTGAGCCTCAGCACTGAAATAAATAGGACATGCTGGAGGGACAGATTCATAACCCAGAGGCTCACTTCACTCTGGAATAAAATCCCAGTCCAGATTAGGAAGAGTCCCTCATTGACTCTCTTCAAGAGGAATCTTGATGAGTGGATGGGACATTGTAGGTTTACCCCGGGTATCACTTCTGTGTCACTGTTAGGCAGAGGCACAGTATACTAACCTCGGAAAAGGGCATGGCAAGATATATTTACATTGTTTGGCGACAGCCAAACACATTCTGGCTAGGTTCTTAAATGCCCTAGGGCAGATTGCCTAGTATGACACTATGAACCTATGAACCTATGTACCTTGTTCCCCATTAGCCCTATGTGCTGTTAATCACCATGGCAATCACAATACTATGGTAGCATGTTCAAAGGTCAGTTGTCAGTCACCTCTATGCTACAGTTGTGGAATATGTGGGTCATGTGGCAATGTCACAGCTGCCACATGTACACAGTCAACCCTCTCCCCTACTCATGGACAACACATGTATGAGATGGAACCACATAGCCAAACTGGGGACTAAGCACTCTGAACCCAGTACTGGCATAACTTGTCAGGTGGCATGCAATACTACAGTGACTACAATACCAGTCTGATGTAGACCTACACTGACAGCAATACAAACACGTGAACACACTGGGCCATTCGTGGAGCCTTAGAATAGCATCCTGCCTGAGCGGCACACACCTCTGCAGCTGGCACACAGGCATACGTTATGCCTGAACACATCACACATAACACATAGCACACAAATCCTGTGTGCCAGTCACAGCCTGTACGGCTAGACAACACACCTGCCACAGTTGTGTTAGGTACCTTTATTGTCCAGTACAGTATGGTCACGCTCACCAGGCAGGACAAGGTGAAGGTCACAGTGATATGCCTGTGGGGCTGTATGGTCCACCACATAACACAAGCATACAGGTCAGTCAGAGGCATGGACACATATGACTCAGTCATTGTCCATGCCACATACCTTCTTCTGCTGTACTTGTAGGGTGCTGAAATCATCAGTGTTTAGAAAGGGGAATGTGCATCCTGTAGTCTGTTCTCCTAGTTGCCAAAGGGGACATTTCCCTCACACACGCTTGCAGGATTCAAACCCCTATCTGACTATGTTATGACACTAGAGACGGACGCATTAGTGGAGTGCACTATTTGCATTTCTGTGAGGTTTCCCTTCTCTTGCTATACGTATAGGGTGCTGACATCATCAGTGTTTAGAAAGGGGAATGTGCATCCTGTAGTCTGTTCTCCTAGTTGCCAAAAGGGACATTTCCCTCACGCACAATAACCACCCCCCCTCAGCCAAACACACACACTTGCAGGATTCAAACCCCTATCTAACTATGTTATGACACTTGAAACTGATGCATTAGCAGAGCGTGCTATTCACGGTATTGGGAGGTTTTTCTTCTCTTGCTGTACTTATAGGGTGCTGACATCATCAGTGTTTAGAAAGGAGAATGTGCATCCTGTAGTCTGTTCTCCTAGCTGCCAAAAGGGACATTTCCCTCACACACACTTGCCATTTACAGGATTCAAACCCCTACCTAATGATGTTAAGACACTTGAGATGGACGCATTAGCGAAGCACGCTATTCGCATTACTGCAAAGTTTCCCTTCTCCTGCTTTACTTATAGAGTGCTGACATCATTTAGAAAGGGGAATGTGCATCCTGTAGTCTGTTCTCCTAGTTGACAAAAGGGACATTTCCCTCACACATAATTGCACACACATTAACCCCCCTCAACCAAACACACACACTTGCAGGATTCAAACCCCTACCTAACTATGTCATGACACTAGAGACAGATGCATTAGCGGAGCGCGCTATTCACGTTACTGGAAAGTTTTCCTTCTCCTGCTATACTTATAGAGTGCTGACATCATCTGTGTTTAGAAAGGGGAATGTGCATCCTGTAGTGTGTTTTCCCAGTTGCCAAAAGGGACACTTCTCTCCCACAGACTTGCACACACACCAACCCCACTCACACTGAGCACTTGCAGGATTCAAACCCCTACCTATGTTATGTCACTTGAAACAGACATATTAGCAGAGCAAGCTATTTGCATTAGTGGGAGGCTTTTTTTCTCCTGCTGTACTTACAGGGTGCTGACATCATCGGTGTTTAGAAGGGGAATGTGCATCCTGTGGGGAGGCAGATGCCAAGCACACTCCGGATAAGCTGTCATTCCCTAGGGGAAACAGCCTAGTGTTGACCTCTACACCCATATGTTTAATTGTCAAATGCACATTATTTGTTGCTGATAGACTGTTTGCACGTCTTTATTGCCATAGCATTCCCTGTTTGTATGAACAACTTGTGCATCTGTGGAAGATGTTTGCATATGTGAGGGATCCACTATATCATGTATGTCTCTGTAGTCATTTAACTGTGTGCACTGGGCAGACTGCTGTAATGTGGCTCGTTCCTGGAATAACACGTAAAAATACCAGATATGTGTGGCCAACTGCTAAACTGAGATTTGGCCTAAGTGTGTGAGCATGCCCAGTTCAGCCTTCCCATGGCATGTTGTCTGACATATGTCTCATTTATCAAAGTGTGTGAGCATGCCCAGTGTGAGCATTCCATATGTTGAACTCTGCAGCCCACCACATTTGTGGATGAGTGTGAACTTCAACAAATATCTCCCGTTTATGGTTGTGTGTTGTGTGTCATGTTGTGTAGTTACTGTACAACTGCTTTGTGTGTGAACACAACAGGATTATACTGTGCCTGCAGGGTTTGCATGGGATACTTTGCATACAGTTGTCAACATCCTTTCACACTGACCTAACACTGTAGTACTGTATAGTGCACTGGTTCACTACTTTGACTGTGGTGGACAGTATCCTGGGCTTTAGTGCTATCACTGCTTTGCATTTCAATAGTGAGCACAACAGCCTGGTTAGGGGGCAGTTGTGTACATCTGACCATGTTGCATTCTGTTCAGATATGAACTACTTAAACCAGGCTTGTCCAACATTGGTAGTGTATTCCACAACATAGGTGTACATTTGCAAACACTAGCGATGTGCCCTAGTCCATTTCTAATGCTAGTCAGAGAGGTCCTTTGACACACATTGTAAGTGGAGTTTGCCATGACATATGTCATGGTTAGTATACTGTGCCTCTGTCTACCTGTGACATGACAGTGATACCCAGGATAAAGCTACAATCTCCCATCCACTCATCAAGATTCCTATTGAGGAAAATCGATAAGTGACTCTATGGGTAGCCTGTACTGGGAGTTTACTCATGGGTGGGGGTGGCTTCTGTGTTATGGATCATGCAGTACAGCTTGTCCTATGTAAGTCAGTGCTGGGGTTCAGGTCTCTCATGTGCATAGCTCACTGCCATTCAGATTGTACAAGGTGCAGCATGTTTATTGATAACAGCAACACAGGCAACACATGGTATCTGTGAAAGCTCTTTGATACTCCTGGTTAGGTACTGTTGGGGACTTTACGGTTGATGGAGGTGTCTGCTGAGGTATATCCCACAGGGGCTATTGTAGTCAATTGTAACACTGATGAAGGATGACTGCAGAGCCACAATGACCTCCCCTTATCTAGATCTGACAACCTTCATGATTAGGTGGGTATATGGTATGTTTCTGTAAACACTACATCACATGTTTGTCCAATGCAGGATATCTATCACCTTGTGTCCCCAGGTCTCTCATTACATGTTAAGTACGTAATGGGTTAACACCTATGTGGTAATTGGTGGACACTTACTGTATATCCACGGGGGTTGACTATACACTTTTCTGCAATTAGCTTGCTGACATGGCTATGGCACCAGTTGTCTGTTTCTATGTGGCCCTTTTGTGGGATGCTTGTGTCAGCTGGTGGATCATATATAGTGAGCAGTTTGCAGTCCTCTGCAAACATGTTCAGACAGTCCTTCCATGTTGGCCTATACCTATGGGAAATATATACCAGACGAGGGAGATCCCAGGACCAAGCCTTGTGGGATGCCAGTTATATCTGGTTTGTAGTCTGACATGGCTGCAGCATGTCTGACCATGTCTGTTCTGTCCTTGGTCTGGTTTGCAACCCCTCTACTGACATAGGGATTTATATTTAAGATGGTGAGCTTATCTATAATGAACATGTAGGGTATTGTATAGAAGCCTTTGCAAGGTCCAGCCACGCTGTGTGGACCACATTGCCCTCATCAATGACGTTAATGACTGTTTCAATTGAGTCAAACATGTTTAGGGGCAGGATCTGCACTTAAGAAAGCCACACAGGGTAGGGTCCAGTGTCAGTAGGTCCCCAATATCTTTATGTCTGCTGTACATGCTGATCCTTTCCATAGCTGTGCAGACCAAGCTTCTCAGGATTCTGAGGTGGTAGTTTTCAGTATCCATTCAGGCAACACCTTAGTTGAGAAGGACCACTGTTGTTGTACACTGCTCTTTGGGTACATATCCTGTGGTAAGGCTGACATTGAGCAGTAGTGTGATTTGGCATTCCATTCGTCTTGGAGTCCATGTTGGACTCAGCCCAGGACACCATCTCATACCATTGCTGCTGTGTGTTTTGCTTTGTAGATGCTGGCTGTTACCTCAGCATCTGCAATGTCAGGGGGCCAGCAGTCTGCTGGGATAGCTATTTTGCATTCTGGGGGGGGGGGGTTTGCACTGCACCTGTCAGGATGTATGTTGGCAATATGTGTGTGTGTGTTTGGTATGTTGTTTGTGATATTTGTGTGATTCAGAGCATATCTGTGAATTCCCAACACGGTTCCTACCATCAGTTGTGAAAGCCTTGGGATTACCCTTAGTGTTCTGTACAATTTGCATCTTCATAGGTTCATAGGTTCATACTAGGCTATCCACCCTAGGGCATTTGTTAGCCTAGCCAGAGTGTGTGTGGCTTTTGCCACCCCTTGCTATGTGAATATTATGGCCATTTATGATTTGCTTTGCTGTACCTCTGTCTGGACATGACACAGTGAAGACCCCCAGTGTAACTCTACAATCATCCATCCACTTGGCAAGATTCCTGTTGAAGAGTGTCAGTGAGGGGCTCTGCCTAACATGGAGTGGGATTCTAGTCCAGGGTGTGGGGAGCCTCTGGATTATGTATCTGTCCCTCCAGCACATCCTATTTCATTATTTGCTGAGGTTGACATCTCTCACTCTCACAGCTCCGATGGCTTTGAGTTTTCTGGGGTGGAGCATGTCCATTACTCCTGTGTTGGGCATGGCCTTGTACAACAGGCATGCAATGCCTCTGTGTAGGCAGTATGTGACTGCATTCAGCTGGGGTGTCTACAGCCAGGCAGCATATGACATATATTTGAGACCCTTTATCCTCTTGGTGAGGTACCTTTGAGGTCTTTCTAACTGCTGCAGGTGTCAGGTATCCCATATGAGGCATTGTACTAGATTATGGGTGTGATAAGAGAACAGTATAGGGGCACAATGACCTCTGATGACGTAGATGTGAATCCTTTCATGATATGGTGTCCAATGTAGACAGTCTTCCTAGCCACATTGTCAATGTGAGTGTCACATAACAGGTTACTGTCCACTTGTGTCCCTAGGTCCCTGATTACTCCTTCCATACATAATGGTTTACCACCTATGTGGTAATTTGTGGTACCTTGTTTGGTATTTGGTGGGACATTCATACTATCCAGTGTCTTCAGGATGGCTGGGTGGGGTTCCTGTGTGTGAGAGTGTGGTCTGTAGCATGCTAGAGACTGTACAGCAGTCTTGCCTACAGTTAGTTGCACATGGGTGGACTCCAATGCCTTGTGCATTGTCAGTTACCTGGACAAATGGGTGTCTGTGCTGAATATGGATACTCACCCTTCTTTTATGTTTTGTTCCAGGTTTTGGGGCCATGACACGTGATGATATGTGGTATAACCTGCTAGTGCTGGTGTGCTGTCAGGAGGCTTGCAGCAGGTTTTTGTCACTGCACAGACATTGATGTTCTCCATACTGGGGATGGCCTTGGGAGCATGCATATTGGGGTTTACACATTTGGCATTGGTCAGCATTACCCTTATGTTTCTTTCCACTTATGTTTTCTAGGGTGGTGGGTTAGTCTTTTCAGCCTTGCCTACAAAAGGCTCTATGGAGGTGGCAAAGGCCTTATCCAATATCCAGACGCCCAGGATTAACAGGTGCAAGCCATCCCAGGAACAGCTGCGTGGCTTGTCAAGCATGACATCCCAAGCAGACATACATTGGATCCCCTTGGAATGACACCAGTAAGTGTGCCACTTGCTATGACTGATCATTCCGTGTTTGTACTGTGGCATTATTCTTGGTAAGGGTAGGATGCTGCAAATGGTGAGTGTCATACCGGCCTGGACTACATAATCAGAGAGCTCATCTATGTCTCTTTTCATGTAGTCTAGGGAGGTACATCTCAGGTCATTCACACCAGCATGGACTATGACTGCATCATATTTCTACTTACTTTGGAGTGACTTGCATACTTCTGTTATGTGGCGTATTGTGTCAGCCTACAGGCAGCTTACTGTACTCTTTCCCTTGTTCAGTCTGGTGTGCGGGACAGCAGTGTGTCTTGCTATGGAGTCACCTATTACAACTGTATCAGGCATGTTGTTTCTCCTTCTGGCCTGTGACTGTTTGTCATGCCAGCTTTGTGTACTATGTGTTGCATGGGCTATGTTTGGAGGTTGTTTGATTGGGTGTCTGCTTTAGAGGCCTCTGTTGGTGTGCTGTGTTTGTAATTTGTGCCTCCGGGAATGTTTTCCTGTGTTTATGTCTTTGGTTTGCAGTTGTGATAGGTCTATGTGGGACTGTGTTTGTGGTGTGTGTGTGGTTACCTTCTCCTCCTGACTAGTTTTGGGAGTACTGAGTTGAGGGAGCTCAGCCTCCAGTTTGGATAGATGGTTGCATCTCTCACATATATTTGTATTTCTTGGGGGGAGTTGGGGGTTGTCTGTGTACTTGGGGCAGGTGTAACATTGCCTCAGGATTCACAGATTCAACTTGTTGTGGCTGGCCTTAGTGGATTGTATGTGTGGACATATTTTATTGTCATACTACTGATCAGTGATTACTTCATTGTTTATGTTTGCTCTATCATGTAGTAGCTTCCTCATTCTCTTGCATGGTTTGGTTATGGCTGGTGTACACCATGCCAGATGCCTGCGTGTATGGCATTGTGTATTGTTTTAATTTAGGGTTGCATAATCCAAGCATTCCTGGCAGTGTTCATGGAATGGCTGTATTACAGGTTCTGAGGTGTGGCCCATATTTTGCACCTGCACAGGACCTTTAATGGATTCCACATCAGTTTGGAGGAGTGCAGATATTGCTTTACACATGTTTTTCACTGTGGTTTTCTGGCCAGGGACTGTGGTCAGGATTTGTATATCCAGTGTGATTACTCTATGGTCTGGTTTTACCAGTGAGCAATACACTTCTCGTCTTGCCATCCAGTACCCATGTTGCTGATTATCACATCCAGTATGCTTACCCCTCTTGTGGGAGTGGTACGTTGTTCCTGGGCATTTTGGTTTATGGATTCTATGAACTTTTGTCCTACAGTGTTGGAGCTAGTATAATGCTCCCAGTCTATGTCTGGGTATTTTCAGTCACCCAGTATAATGTGGTTTGGAGGACTTGATATATTCATGTATTCCAGCATAGGCCAGGTGCAGTTCCTGGTGTTGGGACAGTAGTCTGCAGCAGGCTATAAACTGGGGGGCAGTTTTAGCCACTATTACTTGACCATGGCTAGTCCATGCTGCTTCTTGTTGTGGTACCAACATGGGGGTGTGGTTATCCTTGACAATTATTGCTAGTCACCCTCCTTTTGTAGCTTGTTCAATGTTTTGAGGCTGTTCAGCACAGTATGAGGGGTAACCTGGTAGTGTTAGGGTGCTGTTGTTAGCCTTGACTCAGTTTTCTGTTACAGCACAAATATCAACATTCTCCATACTGGGTGAGTTTAGACTGCATGCATCTTGCTGTTTCGACTTATCCCTTATCTTATTCTTATCCCTTCTGATACCTATGGAGGTAGGTTTGTGTCTTGAGCCTTATCTATTCAGGGCATGCTGTGGGTAACAACAGCCTTTGCCAGTATCCATACGGCCTGCACTGATAGGTGCATGCCAGCCCTAGCAGGTGGAGCATCATGTCATGCTTAGCATGTCATCCCAGGCTGGCACACATTGGATCCCCTTTGACTAACTGCGATACTTCAGTCAATTATTGCACTTGATCATCTCATTGTCATATTGTGGCATGATGCTTGGTGAGGGTAGGATGTTAGTCAGGGTCCTCAGGTGTGCATATAGTACATGGTGTTACATTACTTAACACATGGCATTCATGCCTCAGGTGGTGCTGCAGGGCTGCCTCTGTCGGATGCACATATTACAATCCCTGTACATGTTTGTGAGCAGGTCATGTCATTTTAGGCATCCCTGTTATTATCTGAGTGAGTCAGAGGGGGTATCATTCCCAGGGTTCCTACTGAGCCAGTGTATGTGCTATGCGTTGCCTCTTTGCCAAGACCAGGGCATACTGGGCACGCCTCCTTCTGCCTACTGGGGCAGGCTCAGGTTGTTCCTCCTCCAAGTCACGCTCTGCCTGTGATGGCCTTGACAATGGTGGGGGGCTGTTTGGCCCGGCCCTATGCTGGTCCTGCTGCAGCTGTTTTCGCAAGATCATATTATGTAGCATAGCACATACCATGACAATTTGGGTACATGTAGTTGGTGTGTACTGCAAGGCTCCACCAGATGTGTCCAGACACCGGAACCATGACTTGAGCAACCCAAACACACACTCTATTACATTACGTGTTTGTGCGTGTGCCTCATTATGGCATTCCTGTTCAGGTGTGCGTGCGTTTCTGATGGGTGTCATCAGCCATGGCTCCAGTGCATAACCTGCATCCCCCACTAGGTGTCCATGTGGGATGTCCCCATTGGCAAATGTCTGGTACAGCTGCGTCAAATGCCAGATGTGGGAATCATGGTAGCTCCCAGGGCAGCCAGCACACACATTCATTATTATGCCCTGGGCATCACACATGACCTGGCAGTTGATGGAGGGAAAGCCCTTGTGGGTGATGTATGCCCTACCCCGCTCACCGGCTGGTGCTTTGATGCGTATGTGCGTGCAGTCTATTGCACCCACTACCTCAGGGTATTCCGTTATTTGCTGGAAGAGATGTATATTGCTGGCCAATACCTCACGGGCATTGGGGAAATATACATGATCACCGACATGTGCTGACATGGCATCCAAGAACTGGTGCAGTACCCTGGAGGCTGATGCCTGTGATATCCCCATCATATCACCAGTTGGTCTCTGGAAGGTACCTGTTGCTAGTATTCTTAGGCCAACACATACCTAGGTTTCCACTGTGATGGGTTCCCCTCTGTTGGTTCTGTGTGTGAGGCATGGCCTGCACAGCTCCACTATTTGCTGCAGGAGGTCTCTGTCCACTCTATAGCGCTCTACTATCTCCAGCTCATGGAACCCGTGGTAGGTGACCCTGGGCCTGTACACTCTTCTCCGTCTCCTCACTGTGGGTTGTCTGGCACCATCTGCATTGTCACCACCCTCAGCAAGTCGCCTATGTCTCATTATGACAGCTATGGCAGCCCCTAACATTTCTGCTCTGAGTTCAGCTTTTTCAGTTTTCACTTCTAATAGCTTACTCCTGTCTTGCAGTGTCTCTTGAGAGAAAAATCTTGCACTGCTGTTTGCAGATTTTTAAGTGTTGGGCTGAGCTACTATTCTAACTGTGTATTTGCCTACTTCTAATTGTTTTCACCGGCTAGCTCCAGCAGTATTCCCTGCTAGCTTCCTACTAATTATGTTGCTTCCTTTTTCCTTTCTGTTTCCTCAGGGGGGAGCAGCATGTATACCAGCAGAAACATGCTCACACTGGCTTACACGCGCGCACACATGCTTACACGGCTCAGAATCATCTTATGCGGGTTAAAACGCGTGCACATCAACTCAAGCAGTCTTACAGCTCTGCCAACAGGCTTCTACATGCTAAGTCTGCCCTGCACGCACGCACACCCACGCAAACAGTGTTAAACATCTCCCAACATGCTCCCACATGCTCAGTCTGCCTTACACGCGCGCACACTGTCTTACTCGTGCTTCATGGCGCGCACACATGCACATGCACGCAAGAAACTTTGGTGTAGGCAACAGTGTACACCTTCCATTTCTTGACTTTCTCATGCTTATCTAGTGGCACACCTCTTTCGATATCTGTCTGACATCTGTCATGTAACTCTGACCTCCAATGAACTGCATTTCTTTCTACCATTCCCCCCTGTGATTTCACCTATCTCCTACTCTGTTCCTCCCCTTCTGTAACTCTTACACTGCTCAGAATGTGCTCATTTGCTATGTGACAGTGGAATTCAGTATCCTAACACTCATTTGCATCAGATTGCCTACTAATGCTTAGTTACATCTCTTAGACTCAGCTTCCCCCCTTAGCAACCACTACATGGTGGCCATGTTGTTTTTGGTCTGCTGGTCCCTGCATTGAAATTCCATGTATTGCATAAAACCCACATTTGTGGGTTTATAACCTTCGTTTTTATGTTTTATACAGCGCAGTCCGTTTGCGCGGGGCTGCGCTGGGTTTTATATTTTTAATATATTTGCATCAGGTTACCTTGCCAATGGCCACATAGTTGGCCATTGGCATGCTGCCTGATACATATGCACCCTTTATTTGGAGCTGACATGGCTCCATTGCGGTTTTTGCAGAAACGTACTCAGTTGTCAACTAAGTACATTTCTGCAGCTAAAACGGCTCTTACACGGGCTGTTCTGGGCTTCCTGGATCGCTAATCATCCTCATTTGCATGCTATTCGGCTGCAAGTGAGGTGATTAGCTTATCCACGCCCACTCCGTGTAAGAGACGTTTTAGCTTGTCTCTTACACGGACTTTGGGCTGTTCCTGGATCGCGAAGGCTGCATGGAGTCTTACACTACTCTTAGACTCCGTGCAAGCCTTCGTGAATCCGGCCCTGTGTGTGTTGCAATGAGACAGAGTAGCTGCTTGTCTGTTGCATAAGTGGTGTTTTATGTTGATACCTGGATGGTTGGAAAAAGTGGCTGAAATACACGGAAGGTGATACACCTATGGAACAGATGCATGATTTCCATCTTTACTATCTGGTCATAGTTTTATCTGATCATAGTTTTATGTTCCAGTGACTGTTTCTTTTATACCAAACCACCATATAGCCACATTGTTGTGCTACAATACTTGTAAAATATGAATTATAGTGGCTGTTCTTTTCTGCATTGTGCAATTCAAAGAGCATATTTATTCACAGGTTGACCTTCAAGAAATTGTCAGTATGATTTTTTGTTGGCTTCTGTAGAAAAGAGTATGCATTCTTAAATGGCAAACAGCTAAATGGTGTTTTATTGAAATAGCTGGTAATTCTGAAACAAGAACTTACCATAATTAAAAAAATTAAAGGGTGTAAGAAAGAAGACCTGTTCTGAGTGAAAGTAAAAGTTATAAATTGTCAAAGTAGACAAGTAATTGGGGAATCTGGAGCATGAATGTAAAGTATCAGAAATATAAAGCATAAGATACTTAATAGTTCATTTGTATGACTTTTTGAGCACCCCCACAGGTCTGCCAAGATCTAGGGAAAGACGTGCCATTTACCTGAACACACCTACCATTGTTTTATACATGTGCGATAGGGTAGAAGTTGTATAGTTAAAATACACATGCCTTTTGTTTCCTTGGAGGGGATGCTTTACATTTCCACAGATCGAAAGCTTTTCTGATATCTTTTCAGAAAAACAACATAAATCAGTGTGTTTAGTTGAGTGGATTTTCCTGTAAATATTGGAGCAGATTTTAATTCAGGATTTGGTACAATTTTAGAGACTCTACATTATTAAAAATGTGAATTCTGAGATGCTTCTCCTTTTGTGAGGGAGTTTAACTGGTGGGAGGTAGTAAAGACTTTCCCAACTTGGTGTTGCTCAATTTTCCATGAAAGCAGGTGCATTCCATAGAGTGTTAGATCACAAAGCAAATTTGGCAAGATGCTGCTGATAAGTTGTCATTGCCAAAACATGACTGACAAAGAAGCTGGTGTCTGATATCCTTTATAAAGATAGATGGACACAGTCAATGGTTAATAGAAGTGTTATGACTGTTTTGTTGACTAATGCCTTTATAGGCCATGGTAGCGTTTCTTTATTTTATATATTTGCGTCCATTTGGTTTACCTGGTTAACAAGTGCCCAAGTGTCTCTTTTCAGGGGTGACTCAGGAGTACTCTTCTTAATGACTTGCAGAAAGTTGCACAGTAGGAAAATGGAGATGGATGGAAATGGACACTTTTTTGGATATAAAAAGCAGCTTATTAACAAGTCAGAGCCTTAATCCTGGACTTGATGATGCTCTGCCCTGATTGTATGCAGCATGTTGTTCAGATTTCTTGTGCTAAGAGGTTGAGAGGTATGGATGCATGGTATGTCATGCCCCTAGGTTGTCAATTATTTGGTGCATTTTAAGGGTGCCCTCCTTTATATAAGATGCCTAGTAACTATGAAGTGTCATCGGTTTCTCAGTAATTTCCTGTTGTAATATTACCAGCTTACCAATTTTGTTCTTCCATGTAATGTAGGCAATTGATTCTTCAAGGGCAGCAGGCACTGAATTTGTAGATGAAACATTGAGATGTAAAGTTGTTTGCCAGTAGCAACCTCTTCGTTAGTTATAGGTTTCTTTAATGTGGAATTATTCTGATGATTTTACTTTTGCAGAGACTGCGCGTATTGAGTGATATTGGATTGTAATAACAGAAGTCAGAGTGCACTTTTATGTTGAAATTTTATGAAATAGGTAATTTTGTCATTATTTGTTCATATATCTTGTTTCATTGTTTATTAAAAGAATATTTAAAACTACAAATTTAAAACACATTCTGACAAGTGGTGCTGTATTATACAAGGAATATAATCAGGAAGGTGAATCAAAGAACAAATGCATGTATGTAAGGCCCTAAAAAATGTGTTCAAGGAGCCTGTGGTTTAAAAATAGTCCAAATGTAAACTTAATCCTCCAGTGGCAAGATGCATTTTCTATGAATGTGGGTTTTTATGCTGTTTCAATGAATGCGGGTTTCAAGGGCAAATAATTTTACAGCTCATATAAATCTGTTTTCATTGTGAGACTGTTTGTTTAGCAAATTGCTATCTGTGTTTATGCTATTTTATGTCAATACCTGCAATATTCACACTGATAGGTTTGAACAGTGTTTATGGCAACTGGTGATAAACAGCCAAGTAATGGAACACTGGAATGGTTAGGGGTAGGGGGTTGCTGCAGAAGGGTCTGTTTGGTGGGACGGTGATCCATTGCCTAGGGCCCTATTTGACCATGATCTAGCTCTGGTATTTAAAGTAGGAATACGTACACAAAGGTAGTTAACTCATTTGCACTTAGAGCCCTTAGCCAGTTTGTGTAACAGCTTGGCTAATAAGTGTGTTGAGGTATCTTTTCTTCTATGCGTGTAAATAATTCTGAAACTGCTGTGGTTCTGTATTTTCTATCTAAAACTGCTCTGGCTCTGCTTTATGTAAGTGAAACTGATCTGGCTCTGCTTTATGTAAGTGAAACTGCTCTGGCTCTGTTTTATGCACCTGGGACTGCTCTGGCTCTATTTTATGCATCTGAAACTGCTCCGGCTCTGTTTTATGCACCTGGAACTGCTCCGGCTCTATTTTATGCATCTGAAACTGGTGTGTGTGTGTGTGTGTGTGTGTGTGTGTGTGTGTGTGTGTGTGTGTGTGTGTGTATAAAAAAGAAATCTCTGGGACACTGCAACCTCAGTCTTCTGGGATAAAATCCTGGTAATCAGACACTAGTGGTTGTACAGTGTGTCTGTCATTAGTGTCTTGATAAGCCTGATACCGATGCTTGGTACTTCAATGACTCTGTAGTTATGAATGGTAAAGTTTTTAAAAATGCTTCAAATATGTACATAAAAGTCCTTCCCAACACAGGTACATGTGTAATATTTCTTAGGGGCAGGACATTAAAATCAACAACATAATATTTGTGAAGCTTTTGATTCCAGAACTTTACGAGGTGGGAAAAATGTTACTTTTTAAAGGTTTGTTTCTTGATGAAATTCCACAAAAGAGACCTTCTCTTCTTGTGCTGCTGCATGGTCATCCTCCTTTGTGATCTGGCATGATCCAGTTTTTTCCTGATTCTTATAGACTGGATAATGTGGAAAAGTATGGAAGATAAACCTGTATCTTCCAAGGACTCTTTGCCTGCACCAACCAAAAATCCTAGGATGAAAGAGTTCACAAGCTGTTCTGTGGCTTCACTGACAGGTGTTTTGTAGCTTCCATTCATAGCGGTAAAGCAAAGCTTACTAGACAAGATACTACATCATACATATAACTGAGACTGTACTTGGGAGGTATGTACCCTTTGTGAAACGCTGTACAAACTCTGTAGTTGTTTATCAGTAAAAATGTAACAAAGGAGAAAAATGTGAAAAGCTTTACAAAACTTGTAGCTGTTATTTCAGTAAAGATGCAGCAAAGATGTGAAAGATAATGAAAAAAATTGATGCAGCTAAACTTTGAAAAGTGTTAGTTCCTACAAAAAGATAATTACCTTAACTGGTTTGGAACTTTCTGGTTATTTAAGCCACAGTGCTTTTTATGGTGTTTGGATTCAGAATTTTAAATTTGCAGGAAGTGGTATCACTGCCCAGTAGTGTGAACATTGTTTCTAGACGATTGTCACTGTTGAAGTGATACCTTTCTCCCATATGGGAAAAAGGGGTTGTGGAGGGATAGATGATATCATTTGAAGGTGAGCATCATTCAGTATAAAACAAGCACACACACAGACTTATCACTAAAATAGGTGTTTTGTAGAAAGTAAGTGTGCTAGGACACCTCCTGGACATTTTTTTCAGGTCACATGACTCTTACCTAAAAGTTCAGTGGAGCAGGCTAGTTCATTGTGCTTTAGGATGGGGAGCATTAAACAAATCTTTTCATGAATTTAGATGAGAGCAGACAATAGTTGTTGCCTAGATCAGTTAACTAACATCTAGACATTTTGCTTGTCAGTCTTTTCAACCACTAAATCAGCAGAGAGATTATAGTTAGTAGTAGGACCGGCTAGGTTAAAGTCAGTGTAATGCCATCTTTTTGTTTAAAACTATTTTTATTTTATATTTCCCTGTGCAAGAATATATTTATTTGCATATTTAATTTTCAAGGTGTATTATTGCCCAACTCCTTTAAGTATTTTAGCACTCAGTTTGAAAAATCTGTGTTATGGTTAGTTGTTTCTTGAATTATAAAAAGGTAATTACATAAAACTGGTGGCTTGATTATAATTGTTAACTTCAGTGTTTTAATGAAAGACTGCTGACTCCTATTAATTTAATAGTATGGTTGATTATTTTTAAGTGTAAAGTAATTGTATCCTGAATATGCTAGACTGGACTGGCAAGTAGCAGTGGGAGAGTGTTACTATAAATGAGGGAAGGGATATTGTCATTTAAAGGGTATTGTGGCACTGAAAAGGTATTAACCCACTTGTGGAAATCATTGTGTATATCAATATAGTAGTCTTAAGCAAGACACAGTCACTGCTGGTTCAATAGCACTAAAAAGCGTAGGCTGATAGTGAAGTGTGTGAAATCCTGTGAAGCCACTGACCACAGCCTAGATAGTATTCATTTGCCAAATGTTCTTAAGGCCAAGCACATGTAATTTTAGGTAGTAATACAGTTTGTTGGGTTGACCTGACACTCTGCAGATCATTGTTTGAAGATGATGAGGGTGTATGTGAAGCTGCAGCAGGGGATGGGATTGTCTCTTCCTTGATCTGGTGTACTGATGGATGATGCACTCCTTCTCTGCCTTCATTTCTAGCAATTTCTTTGAACAACTTCTTAACAGCCAGTGTTCCAACTCAGTACAGATGAAACTGTAAAACAGCCTGCAGGTGTCAGTGTAATTAGATGGGTCTACTAGAGACATGGTTTTGCCTTCAGGATCACAGCCCTTAATCTGTCACCTTCTACACTGATGGTGTGTCATCAAACCTGGTAACATTGATGTTGATGCTGTCAGTGCAAGGCATTTCAGCTGTTCCAGCAGATGGGGTCAGGCTTTCAGGACCAGGATTGGAACTGATCTTGTCAGCATAGCCCATTGTTATAACATGTAGCATTTTCCTTTGTGTTACCTTCCATTATATTACTATTATATCAGTTTGTACCATTGATGTCATAGTCTGTGTGACAATTATATTGTACTTTGGTAGCACTTTTAGCTGTTTTATATTTGTCTATAGTGTGATATTCCCTGCTGTTAAGATAGCTTTCCATTTTTAGTTTTTATTTAGTGTTGTGTGATAACTGAGAATTGTAGTCGTATGTTTGCCATTTCCTACTCCCGTGTGGCTTAACTGGGCACTCATTTATATTATGCAAGAATAGCCATGTGGTGATTTTGGTTCTATTTTAAGAATAGGGAGGCTGGCTCTCTGATTTTTAGATTGTAGTTGAATACAGCACTTGAGTCCACATATATACTTTTGGAGGGCAAAGGAACTGAAATTGAATTATGTGTTAATGTTATGTATACTTAACAAGCACGGGAGGAACTAAGTCAGTTTTTAATTGTTGTAAATCTGATTGCATGGCTTAAACCTCTATAGCTATTACATTTCATTGTGTTGCATGATACAGTACTTGAGTCAATGTGGTAGTTAAGAGCTGCCCTTCCAGTGGCACAAGTTGAAAGGTAATCTTATGTCAAATTGTAACTGAGATGCATGATAAATAGAACTGAGTCCTAAGTATAAAGACATATAATTTCATCATACTGATCAGCTTAGATGGACTTTAGTATGCTGCAAGGAAGTGTCCCACCTTTGCCACTTTGTTCCACATTGGCAGGTACGGTTGACAACTATGGAGGGTTTTTGTCTCTTATTCTTAGGAAAGCAATTTCCATGGATGGCTTTCTGCTGAAATACCACTGTATTGTTTAATGAAGTCGTATTCCAACCTAACCAGATATGCTGATAAGTTTGGTAGAGGTGATGGACAGCTATTGGCATATGTAAAAGGTGAACATACATGTCCAAACTCTAAAACTGTTGTGCTCAACCATTAGTAAACCTCTTTGCTGCCC
This sequence comes from Protopterus annectens, assembly GCF_019279795.1. Classification (NCBI taxonomy): domain Eukaryota; kingdom Metazoa; phylum Chordata; order Ceratodontiformes; family Protopteridae; genus Protopterus; species Protopterus annectens. The sequence continues at coordinate 1,144,154,334 of NC_056726.1, read as the reverse complement.
CTTATTCTGTCTGGCAGAACAGATTGCTGTCAAGCTCATGTATTGTAAACTACATTTATGCTATATATTTGATTAAGGTCAGCAAGTGCCCAGTGTCTGTTGTACATGTTGATCAGTGATGTGCTGGTGTACTGTGGCTGGTGTGTAAAGCATGCCCCATTTGTTACACTATGACAAAGCATTCACTGATTTTCATGCATTTAAAAAATTGAAAGAAATGACTGGAGTGGCTTTTGTGGGAGTGACCTGCCTATGGGCGTGGCTCAAGTAGGGGCGTTACTTGAAAATAGTGTGGGTGTGGATTAAGGGGCGCCACAGCACTACTTCACCTAGAGTACCATTTCAGCTAAGGCCAGCCTTGTACCCATATAAATAGTTCTTACTCATGGCTAAATCTTTGGCAAAGATATTAATACTTTTACCCAGAAGTTAGGTACTGCATCTTGGCCTGGGGTTTTCCAGTTAGATGCTTTTCGTAACTTTGTTTCAATCTCTCTGGCTGTTACTTCATTCCATTACATATCCTGTATCTTTAAACTTCTTATTCTTTCTTTACTTCTTCTATTAATTTACCATCTTTGTTTATGTTCCAAAGGATCGTCATAAATGCTTCTCCAAAATGTATTTATTTCTTCTTTTTTGGCGCTCTTTCAGTTCTTTTTACCTTGTTACCCAATTCTCTATAAAACTTTTTTGGGTCATCAATAAACTGCTTATTTTGTATTTTTCCTTTATATTTATCTATGTATCTTCTATGTTTTCCTGCCTGTGCTGATATTTTTAGTTTATTATTTGCGACAGTATATGATAAATCCAGATCCATTATAATACTGTGCATTGCTTTTATCACGTCTATCTTTCTGAGTGTTTTTGTTTATCTGTTCCCTCTTCTATACTCCTCTAGCAGTGACACTTCTTGTCTTAATTGCTTTATAGATTTTTATGTTCGATACTTTCATGATGGTATTCAATTTTCCCCTTCCTTTCTTTTACTACCCTGTGTTCTTTTGGTAAATTGTCGCATTATCAAATATACATCTCTCAAATTAGTGAAGTCAAATGTAATGTATCAGCATCCATCCTTGCTGGCATAGAAGGACAACGCTCTGACTGAGATTGAGACCACCAGTTTAAGTGTATGCTTCTGCAGGTATCACAGCAAAGAGGAATTAAAATGCAAAACCTGCGTGCCTGTCTTTGGGGGAAGAGGATGTGTTCAGACATGTCCTCCTTTGTGAAGTCACCAGTAAGGGATTAAAGGGAAGATGCTGTCTGCAGTGAGGACAGGGACATTAAATACATAACAGGGAGCTGTCAATGTACAGCATCATTGCCCATTGTCTGCCTAAACCCTGGAATAATGCAGTCATGTCCATAGGGATGGTACGACTTATCACAAAAATCTGATTCCCTTCATTATGTATAATGGCTCCTGCCAAATGGCCTTCCTGATTCTTGTCCAGGGAATGAATATCCCATAAGGCATTCAGCACAGGGAATGACCAAGTTCACTGAGTAGAGTGCAGACCTGATTATTAGTGAGTGGACTAACAAAAGAAAAAAAAAAATATTCCAGTAGCAGTGTTACTTTTTTTATGTTCGAGTTGGTCAGTGTGGCATCATCACAATATTATAGCGTCTTGGCATAGCTGAAAGAGAATACAACATAAATGCTTTGTCATGATAGAATAAGACCTAAAATAAATATTTATATTAAGTTTTCTGTCATTAAATTTTGACTTATTTATAACTATAAACATAATCTGACACACTTATATTCCAAAAATCTTACCAGGTATAATATTTACCTTGTATAAAATGTCTTATAGATTGATATGAATTTATGCACAACTACTTTATCTGTCTTATCATAAATGGACTTAATATTAAAAATATTTAGTCCATTTATTGACTTAAACAAGCAGTGTAAAAGAATTTCCTAAGAATTTTCTTTTTAACTGTAGGATTTTCTGTCCAGAGAAATGACCGAACCTCTTTACTGGATTGGCTTAACAGATCAAGGACAAGAAGGAAAATGGCGATGGGTAGATGGCACAGCTTATGACAAGGGTCCAAAGTATGTCTTTCTTATCTCTTTTATGTTAGCAAGCTTTTCTGCAAAAATAATTCTCTCTAAAAGTAGACAGTGGTAGTATAACTTAAGATTTAATAAAATGTGTTAACACTGAGTAGGACAGAAAATATATCTAAGGATTTCTTGTAGAGCTGTTTAAAATGTTGCTGGCGGTTATTTTCAGTTATGTACTATTTTGCTTTACCCTAATTGTGTGTATCTGCGGTTTGAATTCAAAATAGGCACAACAAAGACCTGTATTTGCATAAAGAAATCTGATAACTATATTGTTTAGTGATGCAAACATCTATGTCATAGAACACAAGGAGACAGAAATATATATTATGGGCCTTAAAATCAAGAATTGCTCATTCGTTTCTTATCATTTAATTGACTGAAATGTCCTTTTATAAAGGATACATTGTGAGACAGCTCCCACAGAACTATAGTAGCATGTCAGTAAAAAACATGCACTGCTTATAAACTTGTAAACATTTTATCAGTGGAAAAAAAAATGTTATTGCAGTATAATGTTACATTCTTAATAAAATGTTTTCACATTCCATTACTCTGAAAATACTGCATGGAAATGATTACCTTGCTATCTATTTTAAACAGAAAAGTTGTCTCATCTCCAAGTTAAGTAGTTGGCAAACAACTGACATACTTTTTGTGAATACTTTAAATAACCAGTAAAATAAAGCCCTCCACTATGAATATTGTATTGTAATGTGTCACCAGTCCTTACCAAGCAACCACAGCCAAATTGCTGTAGCACCTTCTCATTTCTTAGAATTATCTCATATCTGATTAACATGTATTAAAATCTGAAGTTTGCAACTCACTGTTTGGGGAATGGTTTAGTAGGCCTATACTATTCATTCTGTGAAGCAATTCTTATGAGGGCTGCAGGAAATTGTTTGACCTACACAGATAAACAAAGACTTCCAGCTGCTTACAGCCTGCTTGGATTAGATTAATGCTTTGCTGATTCAAAGAAGCCTGCTACATTTGAACTATATATGAACAGTGACATTGTGCACATGTGTGCTAAATCCACATAAGCCTAAGAGTCAGTCATTTTGATGTGTAATGGGGTTGTGTGTGTGTGTGTGTGTGTGTGTGTGTGTGTGTGTGTGTGTGTGTGTGTGTGTGTGTGTGATTCTGCTACTCCAACCACCTCCAATCATCTGACAAGTTACCATAAGACAACAAGTCAAAAATGAGGAAGAGACAGGAAAGTTCAGTTTTAGGTTATTGTTCATGATACTGATATGTGCTTCAAGTATTTCGTCAAACTAATGTAGTGAAAAAAAACAAAGCCTTTGGTGATTAGGTAACAAGCACGCACCTCATCACTCCCTCCTTATTGGGAAGGGTGGGTTACCTAATATAATTGGTTTAATGTTGTGCAGCTTTAGAGTAGGTTATATATTTTCACTGAAAAGGGACGTTTTTGAAGAGGAAGTGACATAACCAGTTACCACATTTCTATGTTAATTTGTTGGAAACAGAAAGATAAGGTGGTGATTTGAGGCACCTTGGAAAATTAGGTGGTTAAGTGCTGCATTTGCAAAAAGGCAAGTACAAGCTTTTGGCAAAATATTGGTGTTCAGTTTTTATTTTCTTTCACTGCTTGATTCATTGTCACTTATCTTGGATGAACCTAGCAGTTAAACGTTAGTGAAGAAATGAAACTGTTTTTTATTTTAATAAACCTAATATTGGTCCGGTTGTTCCATCTTTATTGTTTTTTTTTTTTTTTTTTTTTTTTAACATTTACTTTGATATACATGGTTTCATTATTTTGGGGTGTTTGACATTTCAAATAAGTGGTCAGCAGATGAACTAGTTAAATAATTAATTATTGGCTGAAAATAATGGTGCCATTCTGTTATACTAAAAGTTATTTTACTTTAATAAATACCTATTGGCTACCACCATCATCTTCCATACTCTCATCAACCCTTCATCAGCTTCAGAATCTAATACACCATTTCTATCCCTGCTAATTTCCTTATACAGTTTTATTTATGTTTTTTAAATCAAGTGAAATCTGAACCAGTACCTTTGACATGGAGGGATAGGTTCTGACTATGGGTCAGATGTCCCATGTTCAAATAGCAGCTGAGGCATCTAAGGTGTTGTTGGGGGAGGGTGGACATACTCATATCAGAGGGAGGGGTAATGGATGGGAGTGCACTCATGGCATACATTATGAGTTGATTTCCCTGGTGGAGGCCAAAAAAATATCTGCAGACTACTGCTTGATGGTAGATGAGGATTCCTACTAAAATCACAGGTTAATAGGCTCATAGGTATATACTAGGCTAATGACCAGTAGGGCCCTTATAAGCTTTATAAGCCTAAACTTGCAACCAAAATGTGATCCACACATTTGATTTGTCTAGCAGGTCCAATACATATGTGCCAGACCATGGGTGAAATTCTGATTACTCATCCATTTATCCAAGCTGCACTTAAATAAGGTTAGGTAGCAACTCCAATTCACATGGATTGGGAGCCTGTTCCAGAGAATAGGAATTATCTGAGAAACACATCTTTATATATTTTTTAAATAAATTATATTTAAAAAATTATATAAAAAATTATATATAAAAAAAAAAATTATATAAGATTGTAAGTGTATTATAGCAAAATTCCTTTGGAGACTTGGGTTCAATCGAGAATTACGCTCCTGCTTGTTAGTTATGGCATTGATGTTTTATTGTGTACACCTTGGGTATTTTTATACATATATTTTTTATTTTTTATTTTTTATTCCAGTATTTTACACAAATTATACCAAAAACTGTTTATACCTAAGTGTACATAGGCATTTGCTGAGTCGGGTGTGTGTATTGGCTCATGCATTAGATATGCATTAGATATGCTTTTAGTATTTTAAGTATGGTAACGCCAGGTATATTTTCACTTTAGATCCCTGGTGTTTGTTTAAATAAATAGATGAGCACGATTTCCACCTGTACAGGATATGATGTCATTTGGGTATGTCTTACCTGTTATAAAGTGCTTTGGCGCCTTATTTTTATTGTCTGAGGAAGCTACTGTTCAACAGTAGCGAAAACGTTGTTATTAAAATACGTTAACCTGCTACTGGCGTTTTGTTGCTTACATTCTGCTTTTGGCTTTTTACTTGTGTGAATATTCCCTTCGCTGTAATGGGTGAAATTCTGATTACTCATCCATTTATCCAAGCTGCACTTAAATAAGGTTAGGTAGCAACTCCAATTCACATGGATTGGGAGCCTGTTCCAGAGAATAGGAATTATCTGAGAAACACATCTGTGTCTCCAATATGCCCTAATTCTATTACAAGCAAAATTAGAACATTATATATAGTAGTTCTGATGCTGTTTGTTTTGTCGATGTGCAAAAGGTTCATCAAAACAGGGTCCATGAATGCTTTGTACATCAGGAAAGGATCAACTGTCAGAAGTATATATGATACTGATTAAACAGACAAGGCTTTGAGGTGTTCAGCATAAGATATTATGTTTACTCCATGTATTGTTTTTGTAAGGAACCTTTGTGGGTATCCCATTTGCTGCATGTGTCTTGTCAGGTACATGCCAAAAGGGGCATTGTACTGTATGATGGGTCTGATGTGGGCCAAGTGCAGTGGTATGATGACCTCTTTGTACTTAGGTGTCATGCCCTTAATTGTAAGTTGAGAAACACAGAAGGATTTTCTTACTACCTTGGACACATGTTGGTCGAAGGGTAGTTTACTATTTACATGAGTTCCCAAATCCCTGACTAGTGAATCAACTTTTAGGGGTATTTCATTGATGATGTAGTACCCAGGGTGGCCAACTTCCCAAAAGGTACTATAATGCATTTCTTGGCATTGAGTTTTGAGCTATATATTTGCCACCAAGCATTTGTCTGAGTTAGACCTTCATGAAGGGTGTTCTCATCTTAGAGGAATTCAGTGACTGCTCCCAATTTGCAATCATCTGTAAACTCGGTCAGCCAGAGGCTTTTCTTATTGGCTTTGACCACTGAGAAGTAGATACCAAAGAGCCTTGTGGGACTCCACTGCTGTCTGGCCTCTTTGTGAAAGTCTCTTCAGCAATCCTAACCTCTTGGGTCCTATCCATGAGCCAGCTAGCTATCCAGCATGCTATAAAAGGGGTTTATGCCTAGTTCCTTAAGTTTGTCGACAATACACAATTGGGGTATTACATCAAATGCTTTAATTAGATCTAGGTAGATAGTATGCACTGCTTTCCCCTCATCCATTGTCTTAGTGACATTTTCAAAGAATTTCACCCGGTTTAATAAGCATGGCCTTCCTTTGCCAATAATTTCCATGATAATTCTTTCCATGGCTTTGCAAATTAGTCACAGTAATGTGTCTGCATCCAGGATCTGTTGAAATCCCTCCCTTATGAAGGGCCATGACTGTCACAGTTGTACATTCGCATGACACAAAGCCGGTTTTAAGAATATAGCTAAACAGTGACTCTAGGGGTCCTGATATATCATATTCTAGACTGCTCAGGAGACATCCAGGGATGTTATTAGGACACATTGGGGCTGAGTTTTTGGATTTAGCATGATCAGCCAGTACATGCTCCCTTCTTATAGTTGGTGGGATTATGTTTAAGGTTATTTCATGGGGGGGATGAGAGTGGAGTAAAGTTGGAGCTGAACTTGTCTGTTAACCGGTTTATATATCATGGTGAATGTGGCACCATTAACCACCAGTTCAGCACATAACTGTGTGCTGCCTTTGAGGTTTCTGACACAGCTGTAGATGACCCATGGTTATCTTACTCCTGGGAGGCTTAACCTTGAAGTTGGCTTTGTTTGACCTAATCAGCCCTCTTAGTTGCCTATTTAGTTTGATGAGAGAGTTTTTATGTTCACAAGAATTACCCTTCCTGATTTTTGCTGAAATTATTTTGTTTTGTTACATATCTTGTTTAATTTGGGATGCCACCAGCATGGTTTGTTTCTAGGACTAAGTTCTGTAGGTATAGCAGCCTCTGTGCAGCATTTTACATGGTTGTACAAAATTTATATGAGTGATTCAATGTATGCTACTGTGTTCTCGGGTTTTGGAAGGGCATTGAATTTTGGCAAACTATTACCTAATAAATGGTAGTTTGCCTCAGAGTAGTTCCTAACTGTGACTGGTTTTACTAGGATTATGGAGCTGATTTTGATTTTGAAGGACACTGCTTTATGATAGGAACTTAACAGGGAGGATGGGACACTGGAGGTTTGTGCAGTATTCCCTCATATTTGTGAGTATGAGGTCCAGTATTTTGCAGCCTTTAGTGGGTGTATTCACTATTTGGGCAGTTGTGTTTGTATTTACAAAGTCCAAGAATCTCTGTGCCTGTAAATATTGGGCCATGAAGGAGTTCCACTCTGTAGAGAAGTAATTAAAATTTCCCATGAGTAGGATGCTAGATGGTAAGTGTTTCCAATAGGTCCAAGTATGCGTTGTGAGCTTCTGTAGACATGGAGGATGACCGATAGCTGGCTAGGATATGCTAAGGGGATTTTGTCTATAGTGATCTGCACATGGAAATCCAGCATATCATTTTGCTTGACCACCCTAGAGGTATGCTTGTTATTGATGTATGACAAGACACCTCCTCCTTTAGCCCTTGTCTGTGCAGCTACTGGTCTAAAAGGGTGAATGACACTGCAGCCTTGCATTGCTGAGCTACTCTCTGCTGTTTTTAATCTAAAAGGGTGAATGACACTGCAGCCTTGCATTGCTGAGCTACTCTCTGCTGTTTTTAATCTAAAAGGGTGAATGACACTGCAGCCTTGCATTGCTGAGCTACTCTCTGCTGTTTTTAATCTAAAAGGGTGAATGACACTGCAGCCTTGCATTGCTGAGCTACTCTCTGCTGTTTTTAATCTAAAAGGGTGAATGACACTGCAGCCTTGCATTGCTGAGCTACTCTCTGCTGTTTTTAATCTAAAAGGGTGAATGACACTGCAACCTTGCATTGCTGAGCTACTCTCTGCTGTTTTTAAGCAATTTCTTGGTAACCAAACAGATGTGTATATTCTTGAGTATGAGGAGGGCTTGGGGGCAGTGTAGTTTTTTATATAGTCTTCTAACTTTGAATAGTAACACTTTGAGGTTCATTTGAGTTGTTTTTGCTATGTCAGTAGGTTTGTCAATTTGGCATTGCTTAATAAATGCACTGTGAGGGTGGATAAAGTTTTAGCCAGTGTTCAAAAGCCTATAGTAGACAGGTGCAGTTCATCCTTGGCAAAGCAATGTGGTCCGTTAACCATGTCCTCCCAAACTGATAAATATTGGATCCCCTTAGAATGACACCCGAAAGACAACCAGTTGTTATAATCAATCATCTTTTGCTCATATTGTGGCATCATATTTGGTGCTAGTAATATACTGCTCAATGCTAGGCTCATACTTGCCTGAGAAACATGGTCTGAGAGCTCCATAATATCTCCCTTCATATAGTCCAGGGAGGTGCATCTCAGGTCATTTACACCTAGATGGACTATGATGGAACACTACTGGTACCCCCAGTGCAATTTCTTGAGTGCATGTATGTGATTTGGTGGATCCTGGTTCCAAATGAGCAACTAACTGCACCTTCTCCTTGTTCAGCCTGGTTAAAAGAGCACCAGTATATCTTACAATGGAGTCCCCAATGACAACAGTCCTGGGAAGTGGGCTTGCTTGCCTTAGGGGCTTAGTGTTTGGTTCTCCATTGAGTGTGGTGGCTGGTGTGGTGTAAATTGCTTTTTATGTGTGCCTGTAGGCTTGCTGAGACATAGCTTTGCCAATGGGCAGTGTAAGCGATCTTTATTATTTAGGAAGTTTGTGTTTAATTGCTTCAGCATACATTAGTTTATGTGTAAGTTGTGTGCTATGTGAGGTGGGTGTTGTGTGCATGGTTTCAACAGCTTGATGTGCACTTGTATGCAAGAGTTTAGACTCCAGTGTCATTGTGAAAGTACACCTCTTGTATAGTTAGTCTGTTTCTTTAAAGAGTAACTGGTTGCCTTTAAACATGAGACAATTGTTACATTGTCTCAAGATTCCTGCATCCACTAAGCTGGCTACAGAGAAGTTAGGAAATTGCATATCTATGCTGTCCAGTCTTTTGATTGGTGAGCTACAAGGTGGTGCTATATTGGGGTTAGAATGCTTTTAAGGGTGCTTTGTTGGTGCAGACTAATAAGAGGATTTTATTGCGGCAGATTATGCTAAACATTACTAAATTCTATGCAATACTGAATTCTCCTAAATCTAAGGTATTACAACTCTATGCCCAACTAGCTGCTCTAAGCTTATTGGCACTCAGGGTATTTGGCGTATATTTACTGCATTACAGGCTACTGTTTTGTTGATCATTCTGTTAGGAAAATTTGCTTTCTAGGTGTTTCCTATTGTACAAGGCACTGCTAACCATCACTGTGCTGTGAGCAGCTCCGCACAAATGTGCCAGTCTATAGCAGCACAGAAAAAAACAGAAAACTAACTAATGAGCCCTGTGGCCAATAAAATGACTACATCATGAGCCATTCTGTGCATTTACCAACTCAGATAGAATAGGAAAACACATCCTACCACAAGATGAATAAACACAATACTTCTAATGTAAAAACACAGTAGACGAGACCCACAAGTGCAATGCTACCAAATTCAATTAAACAACAAGCTGGAAATCCCTCGTTGAAGACAATTTCAAGACAGTATTACAGCAGTAACAGTGAGAGGAAGAGGATCTGTTTTACAAAAATACAATGAAATGCACAAATAAAAGCAGTGAACATTAGTGACCACTCAAAATAACTGAAGCAAATGTGATTTAGCAATCAGAAGTACTTAGCTTTGTCTAGATAGTAATGTGTACAAGTAAAACACTTCTGTAACACAGGCCAGAATGTTAAGCTTTGCTGAACTCTGGGAAAATGAGCAGGAGACAATATATAGCGAAGAAGGCTTACTCAAGAGTAATACTGGTTTATTTGGTGGGTACGCAGTATCATGGTTCTATGGAAAATAATGGGTAGGAAGAGTATTTAAATTACTTATCCAACAGACAATAACAATGGCAGTGGGATGTGGGACTTTGGAAATCAGATTACCATAAGAGACAGAGACCTGATACACAGCCTTATAAAACCACATCAAGAAAAGTTTTTGAGGGTTGGGAAAAATTCAAGGAAGAAGTAGGCAAGGTATAGAAGGATCCAATTAAATAAAGTCAATATAGCAGGCCTTTCAGGAACTTTAGCTCAATGTCTCAGTGGCTGGTGGAAAAGACAAAGTACAGAGGAACAGAAAGGCACTGGAATGCACTTTAAGCAGTAAAATGATAAACAGAATATAAAACTGAAAGAGCAAAACTGGAATATCAACAACTGTGTAAAGGCTCTGATGCACAAATCCTGAGCAGGAAAAAACATACTTCCACTTCTGTAATTCTGCTACAAATAATGGCACCAGACCATGCAGGAATTTACCAGTAACACTGTTTAGGGAAAAATGTAGTAATAAATGACTGGAATTTACCAGTAATACTGTTTAAGGAAAAATACAGTAATAAATGAATAACTATGGCTCAGATCTGAAAGTATTTCACAATTCTACAACACCTGTAAACACAACTATAAGTCTAACGTACAGTAGGGTTTAAATACAGCCAGATAGCTTTTACAGGTAATTGTACTTGTGGAGACTAAAGTGCAGTATAATGTAGAAACACAGTCTTCTCACAACTGCAAGACTATGGTCCCAGAACAAATTGAAAACATACAACAAAACATGGAAAAAAACAAAAAACAAAAAAAGCACAGAGAAGTATCATTACACAGGCACAGGTTACTAGAAGTATACATTAAATATTTAAGCAGAATTGACATAAATGCTTTTTTCTTTCTTTTTTGATAAAAAAAGCTTGTTAGCCACAGTTCAGGGCTTTGCACACGTCTCCAAGTCTTGTTTAAAAGCAACACCTTGTGCATCACCTCATGGAAGTTAGAGAATGCCCACTGCTAACACCCATTGCACATCCCGCCTATAAAGAATGACAAGGTATATGTGGGGGCAGAAAAATAATAAGAAAGTACTCCTACAGCAGCAGGCTGATGCTGCCTTCAGGATGCTTCAGTCTCATTGCTGACCCCAACTCTCATCAAAACAAGTCTAGGGGAAGTCAGGTGGGGTATATAGACCAGTGAGGCACACTGAGATCAGCTGATGGTTACCTGTGTGGGAGAAAACAAAAGAGTTAAAAACATCTAGTGAAATTTCTTGGAAAGTAGCAAGTAACACCGTGACTTGAAACTGCTGCCTTTCAGTTCCAGGAAAACTGGTTCACTTCTGACCTCTCTACAAACTTTATATGAACGTTACACAAACTCCTTTTGACAGCATTAATTCCTTCCCACATCCCAAGGACCTGCACATGACCATGAGAATGAAAACCTGCTTGAATAAAATATTCCTGGAATTATAAATTAGCTCTTTTCTACTATTTTTTCCTTTGAAAATAATAGTTTGACTAACTGGGATTACTTTAGATACCAAAAATGAAGTACATAAATATTCATCACTTTCATATTTTTGTTGGTATATGTTTTCACTTTATAAATAACTGAAAGAACAGCATATAAATCATTAAAAACAAACAAGGTTTACATATTATAAACCATTTTTGGTGTTATACTATAACTATATTAATTTTAAAGTAACTGAATTAGTATGTTCTTTCCGAAAGTCTTTATATCTATATCCTTATGAGATGTTATAGACACTACGGTAACATTTCTGTTTTGAGAATTTTGGTGAAGCACAATGTATGAAATCAGACAGCTTCCACAGTTTGATATACTTCAACCCTAAAATCGGTATCTCTGTTGAAAGATTCACGCTTACTAGACTAACTGCACTGACCCTTCCTTGACCCATTTAAGCCATAACCTTGTCAACACTGGCAAGGATAAATGTAAAATGTATATATATATATATATATATATATATTTACACACAACTCAGTAAATAAAATAGCACTCTATGCTCTCTCCTTACCTCGCAGGCACCATTAGTGTACCACAAGGCTTTGCCCTTGGTCCCATCCTCTTTAACATTTTCACCGACACCCTCTAAACTTCCACACAACAGGTCACTTTAATGCAATATGCCTCCCTCCCATCTTTTAAAACCACTCTGATAGACTTCCTAGCTAAAATCCGGCTGTGTTCTTGCTCAAACCCAGGATAAACTATATCCCTAAATGTGAACAAGTATATGTTCATTCCTTATACTTCCATACACACACCCTTCTTCAGTTATTTCTTTACTGCTATCTAATTCTCTGTCCCACTTTCTCTAGAAATATACCATAAGCGTGTTTTTCCCTCACCTCGTATTGTAGGCCCTGTTTGTATTAGACTATCTTACATTTACCTTTTCTACAAACTGTCTAGAGTTTATCTAAATATTAAATGACTGTCATATACCTTGTATCAATTTTTCACCAATGTTTTTATATCATGTCTAATTTGTTATAATTATTTAAACTGCAAACTATTTGTTTTATTTTTGAAGACTGTAAAATTATTGTTCTTAAAATGTTTTGTAATAATATGGAGCTTTTCTTCTGGGCATCTGCTGAAAATGGGCTTCTACCCAGTCAGACTTTCCTGGTTATCAAATGTCAATAAATAAATAAATAAAGTGTCATACTCAGCTTGGTGTTAATTACCTTTATATGTATAACATGGGTTACTGCAGACTGTGGTATCGGGTGATGGAAATGCTAAGGACCAAAGTGGTCTGTCTGTCTGATAGGTTCATAGGTAGGTACTAGGCTATTGGCCTTAGGGCCTATATAAGCATAGCCAAAGGTACCCTGGCTTTCGCCACCCAAGAAAATTATTTTCCTGTGCCACTGTCGAGCAGAGCCACAGAAGTGATCTCCGGGGTGAATTTCCTATCTCCCATCCAATCATCAAGATTTTTCTTGAACAGTGCTAATGAGGAGCTTTGTTTGATAGAGATAGGTAGTTTGTTCCAGAGTATGGGAAGTCTCTGGGACAGGAATCTATCCCTCCAGTATGCTCTGTTTATTGAGGTGACGAGGTTTAGGTCCCTAGAGCATGTAGCTCATAGGGATTGGGATTTCTTTAAGTGGAGCATGTCTAAAAGCTCTGGGTTTGACATAGATTTGTGTGTTAGGCAGAGATCGCCTCTGAGTAGGCGATATGCAATGGAGTAAAGCTGCAGTTTTTTGAGATGGTCTGCATTGGGCATCTCTTTGAGGCCGGTAATCCTCTTTGTGAGGTATTTCTGTGGCCTTTCCAGTTGTTGTAGATGTCTTGTGAGGTACATACCAAAAAGGGCATTGTACTCTATAATGGGTCTAACGAGTGATGAGTAGAGGGGAACAATGACCTCTTTTTTTCTGGATGAGAAACCTTTTGTGATGAGGTGTGCCACATAGAAGGATTTCCTGACTACTGTGGCGATGTGATTATCAAAGGAGAGACTACTGTCCACCTGTGTCCCAAGGTCTCTTATCACACTTTCGGTGTTAAGTAGACTACCACCTATGTGGTAATTCATGGGTACTAAGTTTTTACCAAAAGGAATGACAATGCACTTTTTGGCATTGAGCTTGAGGCCATTGCTTTGACACCAGGCATCTGTCTCAGCAAGGCCCTTTTGTAGGATGTCCACATCTTTTGGAGTTTTGATTATGGCTCCTAGTTTGCAGTCATCTTCGAACTTCGTTAGCCAAAGACCTTCTGTGTTGGCCTGTACTTCAGAGAAGTAGATACCAAACAGGAGAGGACCCAGGACTGAACCCTGTGGTACTCCACTTGTCACTGGTCTGAAGCTGGATTTGGAGTCTGCTACCTTCACAGTGTGGGTTCTGTCAGTGAGCCAGTTGGCAACCCATCTTGTGACATAGGGATTTATACCTAGTTTAGTGAGTTTATCTATAATTACAGAGTGGGGGATGGTGTCAAAAGCCTTGGCGAGATCTAGATAGGCTGTGTGAACCACCTTACCCTCATCTACGGCTTTGGTGACTGCTTCAAAGAAGTCTATCAGGTTTAGGAGACATGATCTGCCTTTTACAAACCCAAACTGGGTGGGGTCCTGAGTTTGGAGATTACCAATGTCATTGTTTATAAGTTCCATGATGATACGCTCCATAGCCTTGCAGACCAGACTCGTTAGGCTAATGGGGCGGTAATTTCCGTGGTCTGTGGTGGCTCCCCCTTTGTGGAATGGGATAACTGTCACTGTGCGCCATTCAGTGGGCACATAGCCTGAGGTGAGGCTACGATTGAACAAGGTACTTAGCTGGAGTGCCAGTTCGTTCTGTAGTTCATATAGAACACAGCCTGGGATGTCGTCAGATCCCATGGATGCTGTGTTCTTGGCTTTGGATAGTGTGTTTTTTACCTGTGCAGCCGTGATTACAGGAACTTTGCATTCTTCTGGTATAGAGATGGGCCCTATAGGGGATGACAGAGGGGTAAAGTTAGCACTGAACCTATCTGCCAGGATGTTGGCAATATCCGTTGGTTCTGTATATTTAGTGCCATTGTGCTGTAACTCAGAGCAGATCTGAGTGTTGCCATTGAGATTCTTAACATAGCTATAGAATGCTTTGTGGTTGTCTTTAGAGTCAGTGGCAATTTTATTTTCATAACTAGCTTTGGAGGATTTTATGAGGGATCTCAACTTCTTACAGAGGCTGACCAGAGGGTTTCTCCAATCATGGGATTTTACTCTTTTTTGAAACGGTTTCTTTCTTCTGTTGTAGAGTTTGTTTATGGCAGGGAACTACCAGATTGGCTTCCTTTTTTTGGAGGATAGCATCTTGGTTCTGTTAGGGATTGCACGATCCATGCACTCATATAAGTGCTTATAAAGTGCATTTGTGTAGGATTCAGCAGTCATACCTCTATTGTCCGTCAGCATGGGTGTCGTGAAGTTTGCCACTTCTGTCTTAAGAAGCATGAAGTTGGCTTTGGAGAAATATTTTACTGTGGTTTCCCTAATGGGGGGTGGGGGAGGGATGTGGATGTCTAGGGTGATTAGCTTATGGTCAGATCTGACTAACGAGGAATTGACCTCTGGTGTGGAGCACCGGTTGCCCATGTTGGTAATAACCAGGTCTAGGATATTGCTGCTCATGGTGGGGGTGTGGATAAGTTGATCCATGGCATTGGAATTTATGAATTCCAGAAAACGTTGAGCACAAGAGTTGGTACATGAGTAGTTTTCCCAGTTAATGGTAGGGTAGTTGAAATCACCCATTATTAGGGTGTTAGGTTGTACCCTAATATTTTCCAGTGTATTAAGAAATGAGGAGTGGGAATCCTGGGGCATGGTGGGGAATTTGTTGCAAGCTACAATTTGGATTGCGGTCTTGCCCAGAGTTAGTTGCACTTGGATAATCTCGGATGCATTATGCTGAGCAACTAGCCTGGAGGTGTGGATATCCTTAACGAATATGGACACACCTCCGCCTTTAGTGTTTCGGTCCAGGTTAGGTTGCCAAAAGGTGTGGTATGAATTATAGCCTGGTAATGCAGGGGTACTCTCTGGAGCCTTGAACCAGGTCTCTGTCACTGCACAGATGTCGATGTTCTCCATTTTAAGGAGTGCCTCGAGAGAGTGCATTTTGAGGTTTAGACTTCTAGCATTGAGTAGCAATACCCTCAGATTCTTCTTGCCTCTACCTGTTAGGGTGGTGAATTTGCCATTTGAACCTTGCCTAAAAAAGGCACTATAGGGGTGGCTAGAGCCTTAGCCAGTATCCGGAATCCCAGGGGCGACAGGTGCAGGCCATCTCTGGCAAAGCATCGTGGCTTGTCGATCATGTCATCCCAGGCAGGCAGATACTGGATCCCCTTAGAATGACACCAGAAGCTTAGCCAATTGTTGAAGTCAATCATTTTGTCCTTGTACTGTGGTATAATTCTGGGTGATGGCAGGATGCTTCTCAGGGCTAGGGTCATACCTGCCTGAGCTACAAGATCGGACAGCTCCTCCATGTCCCTTTTCATGTAGTCCAAGGAGGTACGTCTCAGGTGGTTCACACCAACATGGACAATGACAGAGTCATATTTGTACTTGTTGTGGAGTGACCTGAGTGCATGCATTATGTGGCAGATCCTGGCACCCGACAGGCAGCTGACAGTAACTTTCTCCTTGTTTAGCCTGGTGAGTGGAACATCAGTGTGCCTGACTATAGAGTCACCTATGACTAGAGTGTTGGGTACGTTGTTATGCCTTATGGGCTGTGTTTGAGTGGCACAATGAGTTTGTGGGCTATGTGTCATTTGGGTTACTACAGCTGAAGGAATAAACCAGAGGAATTACTTGTCAATCACTTTTACCCACCATTCCAGCCCTCCTTCACAGGCCTTCATTTCACTGTGCACAGTCTAAGATGGAACACATGTAACAAAGGTATACCAAAGAGAATAATAAAAGGGAAGGAAAACAATCATTACACCAGAGGGATTTAAGAAAACTGCCAGGTACATGAGCTGTGTTTGTTTTTGCTTTGCTATTGTTCAGTTCCAGTGAAATGCCTGCTACAGAATGAATTGCACTGAGTAATTATTTACAAACTTGTACGTTTAGTGAAAAATGTTGCAGCATTGATTAGCAAGTGACAACAGAGTCAGCTTCACTCCTGAAGAAAATTACATCCTCAAAGATATACTTTAGATATATGTTTATTGCTCAATGTATCCTAGATCAAACTCAAAGCCTGCTATAGGATTTCAAAGAGTTTGTGACCTACGAATGTTATATCATACATCCTAGATCCCATCTAGTCAGCCCAAATCTTTTTAAATATGCTTAAGCACCCTAGATCCCATCTAGTCAGCCAAATTATTTTTAAATATGCTTAAGTAATATTTTTCTTTATTAGCAGAGGAAAAGCATTCCATTACAGTCCATTTTCCATTTGGAAACTTGTCTTTATTAGATAATGAAGATTTATACACAGGTACCTCAACAAACAGGTTTTTATTCCTAATATTCTCTCAATGATATTTAATTTAAACTCCCAGATTGACAGTATGAGAGTAAAGATGCTTATCACAAATCAGTAATTCACCTCCCTACATTCAAGCATTGCTTGAAGGAATTCTTATGTGAATCATAGATCTGCTCATGCTCTAACCCAGGCTGATATTCTGCATGCAAGTTTTTATCTCACATGATCCCTCTCCTTCTCCTTATAATATATAATATTTACCAGGCTCCCTACTAAACACTGCCATTTCTACATGCATATATGTCATCTTAAACCCTTTCCACTGACCTTTGACCCAGCCTCCTTTGTCTCCGTCCATGTAATATATTACCTTTGCTATCATCTTTTTCTCCTTGCACTAGTACTCTGCTCCCTGCTCATGTACTCCTTCTTCACCTATGAAATTTCAACTCTCTACTCAATTATCAAATATATATATCCAAACAACCGCTTTCTCTTGCAATTTATATAAAACCCAAATTAATTTCAATACAATGTATTAAATCTGCCCCGTATTTATGTTTAATACTATTAAGACGTCCTTTGTATCTGGATGAATCTATTGGCATTTGCACAAATCTATATAGTGTATAATGTCAGCCTTTTTATTTATTTATTATTTTATTTATTTATTTGACATTGGTTAACTGGATTAGCCCAACTGGGACAAAGCCCCTTTTTCTGTGGAAACCCTGAAAAAGCCCTGAAAGCTCCACAGAAAAGCATTCAATATTTGACATATAGTAATACAAAAATTACATGGACATAAACAATAGAAGTTAATACATTGCATATAAATGGAGCTTTTCTCCCCATGCCTTCACTGAAAATGGACACACTTGGCCCATTTGGACTTTCTCAGTAAATATTGTTGTCTTTCGGCTTTTCCCGGTTAGGGGTTGCCAAAGCAGAACTCCGGTCTGCTAATGATTGGCAGTAGATTTTTTACAAATGCTGAGGTGCCAGCTCAATATTCAACCTTCAACAACGGCATGCCCATTTACGCATGTCTTTCAAATGCCCACCCAACCACAGGGAGGACATGCAGACTCCACATAGAAGGCACTCCCCGCACTCCAGCTGAGAATCGAACGGGAGAACCTCTTGCTGTGAGGCAACAACACTACAGCTGCATAAATCCCAATAAATAAATAATGGTATATAGAGACAATTTTCTTCCAACTTATTCCTGCATTTCAACACATTCATTGCTATTGTCACTGCTGTATAATTCCTTTAAATTCTCTCCAACTTTTTTTCCAAAATGTTTTTATTCATTTTATAATACAATAACTTAACAGTATAGTAACAAGAAAAAGCAAATAAACTATATATAATATCCATAACAACTAAAAAGCCAATATACATAGGAGAACACTTAATATTTCTCTAACAGATTAGACAATTTTGTCCAAGCAATTAAATAATGAGTTGTGTTGTTAGTCCTTGCTTTTATAGTAGCAATCTCATTGTTACAAATGTATTTCACAAGATGAATAAACTCATCTTTAAATACAGGAGTAGATTGGGATTTCCAATTTTTTGTAACAATTTTCCTTGCTATAGAGAGGATAGACCATAGTAAAAATGTTTGTTTTTAGGAATGACTTCAGGAACATTGAAAGGGATAAGGGAGTCAGAAATTATAAAGCTGTCATTCCATAAAGCTTTACAAAGATATTTAAAGTCTAACCAAAATGGGGAAGTTATTTTACAATTAACAACCATATGTATCTTGTCAGCATCAGGGTGTCCACATCTCCAGCATTTCATCTTTCTTGTACATTATTGCTAGTCTATGTGGGGTGAAAAACATCTATGTAAAAATTTCGATGTGTATACATGCAGAACAGGGAAGATATGAATTGAATTCCTTTGACTGTAAAAGTTTTTTGCCTTTGTCTGAGAATACTTGTCTATTAACTTCACTTGAATAATTCAAAAAAGAAACATTTGTTTTGTAAAATCATTTCTGAGAATTTTATAAATAACAGATATGTAGGCAGTGTTCTTGGGTGAGCATTAATAATTGCTGAAATAAAATAAAATATTTTTAAGTTACTCTTATTGCATGCCTCTAATGAGGGTATGAACTTAGTATGTATAAAATCCTTACAAGTGTGGATGTCCATCCAATTGCAATTTTGCAAACTGTATCTGGTGATCAAATAGTCTGCGGAACTTATTTTATTAGCTGAGAGAAATTGATTCCAATATAGTGTCACCCTTCTTAAATTCTAACATTTTCTGAGTATCAAAAGATATCAAACATTCATTTGTGTAAGCAATAAGAAACATAATTATTAATAAATTCTTAATTAGTTGATTGGAAAACATAAGCTTTTTAAACAACAGCAATATTTGGTTTATAAGAGGTGTGTAAACAAGTTTTGAGCTTTCACTTTGAATGTATATTTTTAAAATCCATATAAAGATGTTTGTATGTATTTGAGTATATGGTTCAAGCAATGTCCTATTATTATTAAGAAGTAAGGTTTTATGTATTGATTTCCAATATGATGTATAAGAAGTATTATTCAAAAGCAACACTATGTTAATAAATGCAGAGTTTAAATAAAAATCAATATTTGGAAACTCTATACCACCTTCATCACAGCTTGTGGTGTGCCAGAGAAGAGAAATTATTATTATTTTTTTTTTTTGGGGGGGGTACCAAAGGAAATTGAGTAATAAGTCCTTAATTTTCTGTTTAATTTTGACAGATGGGGAAATATTAGAGCTTGACCAATGAATAAGATTTTAGGTAACACTATCATTTTGATGAAGTTAGCCTGTCTTCAGCTGCAAAGAAGAGTCTGTTCCAACTATCAATTAGACTAGTAATTGAGTTTAAAAGTTTTTGGTAATTAGATATGAGTGATTTT
Source organism: Protopterus annectens (assembly GCF_019279795.1). Classification (NCBI taxonomy): domain Eukaryota; kingdom Metazoa; phylum Chordata; order Ceratodontiformes; family Protopteridae; genus Protopterus; species Protopterus annectens. Next base: position 1,144,134,328 of record NC_056726.1, on the reverse strand, counting down.
TTTATAATTAGATTCAATAATGATACCTAGATATTTAATATGTGTGCCTGCCCAGTTTATGTTTCTTTTTCATCTAAGTTCCATAGTAACCTATTTATTGTCTAAAGTGCCTGAGTTTTGTTGTGAGTAAATTTTAGACAAGAGATGTTTGCAAGGAAGTCTAGATTATGTAATAGGTGATCTATTGAATTTTCGGTATCATTAAACGTTATTAGCAGGCCATCAATAAACAGTTGTATCTTGGAGGATAATTTGTCTGACACTTTATATCCTTTAACGCTGTCTTTATGTCTAACATAATTTGCAAGCGGCTCAATAGATAGGGCAAAGAGTAATGGGGAAAAGGGGCACCCCTCTTTAGTACCTCTTAATATTTTGAATGGGCTAGATAAATAAGAACCAATCTTTACATAGGCTATGGAATTTTCATATAGTTTTTAATTAATCCTATACAGTTTGGGGAGAAATTGTATTTTTGCAGGGCTTTAAACAGATATGGCCAACTTAGGGAGTTGAAAGCTTTATCTATATCAGGGCTTAAAATAGAAAGCTCATTTTTTTTTTGTTTGCTAAGTCTATTAAGGACAGTAATCTAATTATATTGTCTTGTACATTTATGTGTTTGATAAACCCGGTTTGGTCTTCATGAATTAATTTTGAAAAAATATGATTTAATCAGTCTGCTATGATAGACATGAATATCTTGTAATCAATGTTAAGCAAATACATTGGCCTGTATAATGTGCAAAGGTTGGGCTGTCCCATGAAATCTTGAACACTCATGACAGCAAATAGAGAAAGCATGATCATTTCAGATCAAATATAAAATGATCAAAATAAAAAAAAAATAAAAGTATTATTTTTCCAGGGGCAAGCCCTCGTGCACGCCTTTTTATTGGAGCTGCACCCCACACCCCATCCTAATTATATATAACTCCAAGATTATACAACACTGCAATCTCATGCAAAAGGCTGTCAGCAGCAAACACTCCATAGAGAAGAATGTTTGCTCATATGAGCATTCAACTGCTCTACAGGTTCAAAAACATTTGCCCATATGAATGTTCACTGTTTTGACCTGTAACCTTTAAGTACATCTGAAAGACAATTGATTGTCAATCCTGATCTTTAAGTCCTTTATAATGTTTACTTTCTCTAAGATCATATTATTTATTACATATGGGTAACAATGTTTTTTATCATCAAAATGAATCACTTTTTTTTTAATACACCATATTTTTAGATTTAGAACAGGTCTCTAAATTGCCTAAAATCACTGCAGGCAGTATGATCTTTTATACTGATAATAATAGACCTAACCTTCATATCACTCTCAAACTTGCTAACCTAAACACCATTTGGCAGAGGGAAATCTCACCAAAACATGATAAAATGGGGCCAGAATTTATCCCTCAAGTACCTCATTGATAACCTTTTTATACTGTGAAATAGTTTTCCTAATTTTTCACCCTACATTTCCTATTTACTATAATGAGTTTGTAATCCATCCATTTACCTTATAGATAGGTTCATAGATTAGTACTAGGCTAACTGCCCTTGTGAGCCATTTGAAGCCTAGCCAATTATTCCTTGTGAGACTCAAACCCTGCACCTTGTGTTTGTTAGGCAAAGACCTTAACTATTAGGCCACCCTCCCAACCTAAAAGGGTTTATGAACACATAGGTTTATAGATTAGAATTAGACTAACTGCCCTTGTAAGCCATTTCAAGCCTAGCCAATTATCCCATGTGAGAATCAAACCCTGCACCTTGTGTCTGTAAGGTAAACACTTTAACCATTATGCCATCCACCCACCATATTTTCCATATGTCTCAAGATCTCATCATGTAAAACTGAGTCAGAAGCCATACAGCCAAATCATAATACACCACATCTACTGGGAGTTCTTGATCTCATGTCTCCCAGTCCACCTGATAAAAAGTTATGGAAAGCATCTTTGTGGAAAAGGGCAGCCAAAGCAGGCTGAGTGGACTAAGGCATGGACTCGAGTTATGGCTGACATAAATGATATACTGGGGATGGAAATTCACATTGGCATAGAGTGAGAAAAAAGGTAATGGCATGGTAGACCACGCATGGACACATGCTAGTCAGACTGCAATTGCTTAGTGGTGGGCTTTTTACTTTCCGGCCTTTAACACCAGATGAAGAGTCCAAACTCTCTAGAAGCGGTGATGACCTTGATGTAGAGGAAGATGGTGCAGGAATCATTAGAGGTTGTGATTGCATCAGTACTGTCAGATACCTACAACATCCACATGCAGGTAGTGCATAAGCTTATTGCTTGGCTGACATTGTTAATTTCAGGCTGGGTGTACTTGCTATGGTAAATGCATACATTTATCTGTTAAATCTTTCATCATCAGATACTCCATGAACATCAGCTATAGCACAAACATATAGCTATAGACACTGCATGGTAAGTGTGGAAATCATACCTTTAATTCAAAGTCATATACCTGTTGCAGGTTACATCAGATATATCATTATATATTTCCTAATAGAGTCACCAGCAGAAACAATCATATGTTCAGCTGCAGAACAACAGTCTGATGATGACAGCAGAATGGCTGTCAGTGATGATGACATCACCCTCATTCTCATGTCACAGCCTCATAACAGTGGCACACAGTTAGAAAGTGTGCTAGAAGGACCCTCCCTACCCCACAGCAGGTGGATAACTCCACAGGCTTTGAAACAGGCTTCTAGACTCAGCATAATGAAGAGATGATATTAGAAGGGGGGAGGGGGCACACCGCATAACACCTGTTTCATGTGCACAGCCTGCACCCCTTGATACAGAAAACAACTTTTCTATGGTAGGCAGTATCCACTGTTATGCCTGTAAACAGGGGTGCCAGGTGAAGACATCTTTTAAAGTTAACTTTGGAGATTTTCAACATCTTGTCTGCTCAGCAACAGATGTGCCAATAATATGGTGCAGACCCATGCTACTGCCACAGAGAGAAAAGTAGCAAAGGTTAGAGTGCTTCAGGGTATACATGATGAAATTTACAAGTACATGGGAATGGTCATTGCCGGGAACAATCCCATAATAATTCTCACGCACAATATAGTTGCACGCATAGCATCCATGTCAGTGTCTATCTGCACACTAGCAAGGACTCACCAGGCACACATTGGGAACACAGCTGAAAGTGGGCAAATGAATGGCTGCATTTGCAGTGCAAGAGTAGGCTGGACACCATGTTTCATGAGAAAGTGCTGCTAACATTCATGTGGATTCCCCAAAGAAGATGGCAGTCAGGCCTCATCATACTTCCTCAGGCATGCAAAAATCTCTCAATCAACATCTCTTATCAAGAGATTTTCCTGCATCCATTATTAACTATCACTGGAGAAACTCAGCATTAAACTCACATGCTAAGAGTTGCTCACAGTCTCTGGGACCATCACCAACTCTCTCTGTAAATAAAAATTTGAGCATAAGTAACAGAAATGTTACTCACCAGGATGTTAGTATTGAAATAGGTACATGAGCTCATATTACATGTGCTTTATATGGGGAAAATGACACTCGCTTTTTGTACCTAAAAAAACTGAAAGGGACAATAACAGCAGTAAAAATGGAAAAACAAAATGAGAGAGAGAGAGAGAGAGAGAACATCAGTATCAATAATAAAACACAAAATACATTTCCTTTAGCAAATGAATACAGCATCAGTAAGACAGTTGTGAACTGCTCAGAATGAAGCCCTAAACTCTTTAAATAACATTTGCTTGTTTACGGCTCATGCAAAGTCTGCCAGTAAAACTAGTATGTGTACCACTGAACACTGTAGAAATGACTGTTGATATCATTTGATAACATATTTTGTATATATGTGGAGAAATATCTGATATACAGTGTAAGCTGCGCAAGTAGCACTCAGCATACCCACAAGCAACACATAATTCACCAAGTATTACTTTGTAAATTTACACTGTTTATTTATTTATTTGCATTTGTTTACCAAGATGGTCCAGCTGGGCCAGAAGTGCCCATTTTCAGTGGAGTCCTGAGGAGAAAAGCTCCACTTATAAGACATTTCACATACAATACAGAATTTACATTAATAAAGACATTTAGTACATATTATTGGCAACTTATACAATTGGTGAAAAAAACAGTACATAAGTAATCATTCTCAAATCAAAGATATTAATCAAGCAATACTGAGAACGTTCCATATGAGTAGTTTTCAGCTAGCAAAATTTATATAGGACACATCATGCAGTGGGTGCAAAGCAGATATAGGAATTAATTTGTGACTATGTACTTAAACTTTTCACACATTTAGGAGGTGTAATAGCTGAGCAATAGGCTATATGAGTCCTGTTGCAGGAATCAGCTAAGTTAGTAGTTATTGTTGCAGATATATGTGGTGGTATGATATTAAGGTGGGCTGCGAGATTACCTGAATGTCCCACCTGGTTCAATTGTAGGTCTATAAGAGTTAGAAAGAGAAGGAAGCAGACAGGAGGGATCAATGGTAGGACAATGAGGGTTAGTAGAAGAAGGGGGTGGACAGATTGGAGAGGTGAAATAAGTAAAAAGACAGATGGATGTGAAAGGAGGATGCCAGAGTAGTAGAGCGGGGGTGAGAATAGTTGTGAGGAGAGATGTTGTTTCAGAGATGTCTTGAAGAGGGTTACTGAGCGGGTGGATCTAAGTGTTGGAGGGAGGCAGTTCCAAAGGTTTGCCATGGTAAAGGAGTAAAGCATCTGGCCAGCTGAAAGTTTGGGTTTTTCTACATTTACGAGCAGTTGGCTGTTGGATTGCAGTGGTCTGTTAGGATGGTATAAAGTAAGTATAGAAGATAGAGCAGGGCACATGGACGGATTATGAATGAGTTTGTGAGCTGTAGTTAGTTGGATAAAGGTGAGATAGTTGGGGAGTTCAAGCCATTTTAGGTTGCATAATGATAAGCAGTGGTAGGACGGGGGCATTAGTTACAAACTTAGCAATTTTGTTGCAGCATGAGTCTAGTTTGGATTTTAGAGAGGACTGAATGTTGGTGAGGAGGGGGGCAGTGTATAAAAGAGAGGGTAATAGAAAAGAATAGGCAAGGGAAAGTCAGCCTGTAGTGAATGTCATGGTCAATAGCTGTAGATGAGATGCCACCTCTTTGCCTGAGCAGCCATTTATCATGCACTTGTCTGCCTGTGGGGTTGCTGTGCTACTGTCCGTGGTCTGGCTACTGTCACTATCTTCAAGCAAAAGATGAAACTGCACTCTCACTAGTGGTGACTGACTGTGGAAGCTGCACACCAGGCCAATGCAGGATCATGTTATTCATAATACAGCAGGCCATAAATATTATAATTGCAGTAACAGGCTTTTACTGAAGCCCCTCATGTCTCTCCCCTGACTCATCCTGGAAGAAGAACTGGTCTTTCAGCAAGCAAAACACTTGTCCAATGACTATCCATGTCTGTGACAGGATGGTATGAAAGTTCTCCTGAGAAGGTCCACATGAGTTACAGTCAGGTATCATTAGTCAAGGTATGAATAGGTAGGCTGCTTCACAGAGGAAACATAAGAAAACAGGAGGTTTACTCAGTACTTCCTATACCATTGTATAAATAGAAAAATAACTATGGCTAATGATATTACAATAGCATGCACTTACCAGCTAGGTTATCGTGAGAAATCCTATCATGAAAGAAGAAGTCATACTGCAAATCTATGGACCAAATATGAGAACTGTGGGCATTGCCAGAATACTGGGCTGATTCATTCTTGCTACACCCCATTGATTAACACTCTAACTGACAGAAGATAGACTGGCAGCCCTTCTTGTTATAGTACCACTCCCTCTGCTGTCTATCTGGGGCCCTAATAGCAACATGGGTGCAGTATATCACACCAAACACTTCAGAAAAGTGTGCCATTCCATGCAAGGCACTCATGGTGCTGGGTTGGCCCTGTGGTAACACTAGGAAATAGATATTCTCATCCGTATGTGCCAAGAGTATATCAAGGAACTGCTGCAGTATCCTCAAGGCAAAAGCCTGTGAAATACCCAGCTTGCCTCCATTCTGTTTCTGAATGGTTCTTGTGGTAAGTACAGTGAGTGATATGCATATCTTGGTATCTATGGGTATAGAAGGGAAATGCATTCTGCCAGTTCCTGCCTGCGACCCATACAAACTCTTGAAAGCCTGTAATACAGGCCTGTCCACTCTAGACATATCTAATAATTCCTGTTTGCCAAAGTTTAGGTCAGTTGAGGTCAGCAATCTGTACACTGGGTTTTGTCACAAATGATGCAAGCAGCTCAAAGTGGGAAGCAGGCTTGCAGTGAAATCGAGCATCTCTAGAGATTGCAATGTGTAAAAAATTCTCTAATTTTTTACACATTCCTCATTTGCATTTTATTAGTCCCTCATTTGCACAACACTATAAATCACAAGTTCATAGGTTCATAGATGTTTACTAGGCTAACGACCACAATGGCCTTTTTAAGCCTAGCCATGCATCCCAAATTTCTGGCAAGTTCTGATACCCTTGATAAGTGTAAGCATGGACCTGGGGGATGAACCATTTACAGGTTGCCTGTTTGCATCAGAGACATAGGTGCCAAACCAGGGATGAATTTCTGGTTTCCCATCCAATTGTCCAAGTTGCACTTGAATTGAATTAGGGAGGAACTCTGCTTCACATGGATGGGGAACCTGTTCCATAGACGGGGTAGTCTCTGGGATACATACCCATGTCTCCAGCAGGTCCTATTTATATCACAGGCAAGGTTTAAGTCTTTAGAATGGGTAATTCTGGTACTGCTTGTTTTGTGGATATGCAGGAGGTCCATCAGAGTGAGGTCTGGCAATGCCCTGTATGCCAGGCATAGATCTCCCCTCAAAAGCCTGTAGGAGACATAATACAGGGATAATGGCTTGAGGCGGTCTGCATAAGGACATATTACGTATGCCCTGTATTCTTTCAGTGAGAAACCTCTGTGGACATTCCAGTTGCTGGATATGCCTGGTTAGGTGCATACCAAAGAATGCATTGTACTCAATTATAGGTCTGATGAATACAGAATACAGTGGAGCAATGACTTCCTTGGACTTAGATGCCATACCTTTGTTTATAAGTTGCACAAGATAGAATGATTTCCTCACCACTGTAGACACATGATGATCAAAGGTTAGATTACTATCTATGTGTGTCCCTAGGTCCCTGACTATTGAGTCAACTGTAAGGGGTGTGTTATCAATATGATAGTTACTAGGAATGGATGACTTCCCAGAGGATACTATTATGCATTTCATGGCATTTAGTTTTAGTCCATGACTTTGACACCAGTTTTTTGTCTGTGTCAGCCCCTCCTGGAGAACATATGTGTCAGTGTGAGATTTAATGACAGCTCCTAATTTGCAATCATCTGCAAATGTAGTCAGCCAGAGATCACTGACATTGACCTTGACTTCTGAGAAGTAAATGCTGAAAAGGAGCGGTCCAAGGACTGATCCTTAAGGGCCTCCACTTTTGACTGGCCTCTTTGTAGAGGTAGACTCCCCAATTCTAACTTCCTGGAAGCTGTCTGTGAGCCAGTTGACTATCCACCGGGTGACATACAATTTTGTACCTAACCTCTTGAGTTTGTTAATAATGCCAGAATGGGGTATTGTGTTAAATGCCTTGGTCAGGTCAAGGTAGGCAGTTTGAATGATTTTCACCTCATCCATTGCTTGGTGACCTTCTCAAAGTAGTCCACCAGGTTGAGTAGCCATGATCTGCCCTTGACAAAACCAAACTGGGTTGGGTCCAGTGTCTGGAGGTTTACTATATATCAGTTGATCATCTCCATGATGATTCTTTCCATGGCTTTACATATAAGACTAGTGAGACATATGGGTATGTAGTTTCCAGGGTCTATAGATGGCCCAACTTTATGCAGAGGGATGACTGTTGCCTTTCTCCATTCATGAGGCACAAAGCCTGTTTGGAGACTACAGTTAAACATTAATTCCAGAAGCCCTGATAGGTCATATTTCATGCTATTTAGAAGGCATCCTGTCTGGCCCCATTGATGTAGTGTTCTTGGTATTAGAGAGAGGATTAAGGACCTTTTCCCTAGTGATAGTAGGGGGAGTTATATTTGATGATATTTCCTGAGGGAAGGTTGAGGGTTAGAGAGGAGTAGAGTTGGAGCTGAATTTATCAGCCAAGAAGATTGCTATATCTTCTGCCTCAGTATAGGTGGCTCCATTTACAATGAGCTCTATACACAATTATGTATTGCCTTTGATGTTGCGGACATAGCTAAAGAATGTTTTGAGGTTGTTCTTGAACTGCCAGGCCAAACTTACCTCAAATTTGGATTTGGTAGACTTTATTTGTCCTCTCAGTTGTTTGTTTAGTTTGATGAGAGTGCTTTTATCCTGCTGGATGCTGCACCTCCTAATTTTTGCCATGATTTTCTTCATGTTTTACATTTTTCCTTTGGTACAGCTTGTGTCTCTGACTTGGGTTTTGGCAGAACTTGTATGTGACCCAAACACATATTCCCTGAGCATGACTGTATGGTATATTTTAGGAATTAAAGAATTCAGAGATCAAATATGCTATCTCCAACTTAAGCTTATCAGATGAAGAAATGATGGAGTTATTTAGAGAATAGAGATCATAAAAATATCTAGTAGTGAATAGATTTTATGTCTAAATTTTGCTATAAAGTCCATTACAAAATGGCAGCACAAGAAGCCAGATTTGTTGAAGACCACAAGGCACTGGACAGTTAACCGCAGACATATTCTATTTATTTATTTATTGCTAGTTAGTGAAGAGAGTTCATAGCATTAAGGGCATGACCTGTTAATGAGCTGCTTCCTTTGGTCCATGGTTTGATTTGCACAACCTCCATTTGTTCAATATGTGGCTCTGAGCAAGTCGTTTACCATCCTTGCCTTATTCATACGTCCATAAGTAAGTAAGAGGTGATCAGTCTACAGACAATTTCAAGCCTGGCCAAAAACTCTAATCAAAAGTTCTCTCTAGCCTCAAGGAGGCAAGACATAATGGAACAGGGGAGAATTTGAGGCCACCCATCCAATTATCTAGGTTTACCTTGAAGGTAACAAGAGTGCTTCACTGCTTAACATATACTGGATATTTGTTTTGGAGGTAAGGGATACACTGAGATATGAATCTATCACAGCAGCATGTCTTATTCATCTGATTATGAAGATTTAGTTCAGTTAACCAAGTATTCGATGTACCATTAGTTCTACAAAGTAATAAGGGGTCAAAGAGCATTGTATTATTCATGACTCAAAAGGCAAGACACAGATCTCCATGGAAGAGTCTGTAAGACACCGAGCACAACTAAAAGGCTGACAGCCTGTCATATCTCTTGATAACTAAGATCTTTGAGGCCACTATTTTTTTTTTGTAACTGGGTAAAATAAATCAAAAAAACGGTGTACTATGTAAACTTAAAAATAATAAAAACACAATAACCAATAGTCCCAGCCAAATGTTTATTCACCACAGTTTTAGTGCTTTTGCTCCAAAACACAGGAACTTCATCAGAAACTGTAAAAAAGTAACTTCCATCCTTTTTAAAACCTCAAAAAGAGGCACCATGCCTACTCCAGCAAGATTTAAAGGAATACACACTTGTAAATACATGCTTAAAAGCAACACTAAATATACAAACTTAAAAATAGTAGCATCGAATATACTTGAATGAAATATGTTGCATAAAACAAATATATGTCAATAAATATTTATTCAAATAATTTAAGTGAAAAAGTATTCTGTCATAAAATGTTCGTGTAAAGGTATTAAGAATTGAAAATATCATTGACCTTGCAATGTTATGACAGGCAATTAGATTTGATTTTCAAAATAGGCTTAATAGATACTAAACCATCGCTGCCTTGTGTGTGTGTGTGTGTGTGTGTGTGTGTGTGTGTGTGTGTGTGTGTGTGTGTGTGTGTGTGTGAGGGTGGGGGGGCATTCAGTAAAATTTGCCGGCAGAGTTCTCTCTTTTCAACAAATGTTTCCCTTCTGTTCATCTTACCCAGCATTTTATATTGGGAAGACTGTTGGACAAGAATTTACCAGCATGTATATGCAATCAGTAAGGCACATCAATTCAATGCCCTTTATAAACATTCGCTGTAGTGTGGTGATTTCAAAATGTTTTATTTCACTATTTTGGAGAAAGTAGAACACCCCGAAAAAGGTGAGGTGGTGACTGGAAAATGTTATGAAACACAAACTATATTTCTATATGTACGATACAAATCCAAGAAACAAACTGTAAAAACAGCAAAGGACTATGTAGAAAGTAATCCAAGAATGAACGACCGCTGAAATACCACTGTTTATTTACTGGAAACAAACCAACGTGTTGTGAGCGCTTTCATACAATGAAATATTGTACTTCATCAGACAAAATTGCAAACACAATCTATTCAATTTAAATTAAAAAATGGCAGTGTCATAATGATGTCATTTCCTTCCTTAATTAATGTTTTTCAAATCAAGCAATATGTATTGCATACATAGTATTTCCTAACAACTATATCTCTGTTGCCCTCAACAGCCTATCTATCATAAGCATTCACCTATATTTATTAATATACTTAAAAATACATTTATAAAATACATATTATCATAAATTAGTTAACCTAATATAATAACAATTAAATAGTTATAAATAAATATCAAGTTCCTGTATAGCTATATGTATACATATCTAAAACTCTAAAACATAAAGCATTTTACAAATATATACTTTCATATACTACATTGTCTTACACCTTCATATTAATACAATACCTATTTAATGCATATTAAATATGAAGCACATCTATGATTATAAACATTTTTATATATATAATGTTAGCAAATTTTGTTTCTTTTGAGCGCCTTTAATTTTAATATAGGCGCTATGGAGCTACGCTCATTAATGCCTGGCCAAGTGTCTGCTTGCAATTTTACTTGCCATTCTAATTTTTTGAGTTCTAAAAATACATTCCACACTGTTTTATCATCCATTATAACTTGGTCTATGATGGTAGTGTCATAATGATGTAATTTCCTTCCTTAATTAATGTTTTTCAAATCAAGCAATACGTATTGCATAAGTAAGTAAATGAATGATCTGGATGACTATTAATATGTTAGGCTAATGCATTGTTCGTATTCAGAGAAATTAGAAAGAGTTTTTAAAATATAAAGAGGTGCACAATATCAATAAAGTACTAGGTATGAAAAAATGTGTTTTTTGTAGATGGTGCCACAAAATAGAAGTGGGCACAGACTTTTTAGTAAGGGGAAGAACATACCAAATACAAGGTAAATATAATTGTGAATCAAAAGCTTTGGTTTATTTAAGCACGTGTAAACTATGCTTAGCCTATTATATAGGGAAAACTGAAAGAAAATTGTCTCAGTGCACATATGAGCATGAATACGCAATAAAGAAGCTGAATACGAACAATGCTTTAGCCAAACATATTAATAGTCATCCAGATCATTCATTTACTTACTTATGCAATACGTATTGCTTGATTTGAAAAACATTAATTAAGGAAGGAAATTACATCATTATGACACTGCCATTTTTTAATTTAAATTGAATAGATTGTGTTTGCAATTTTGTCTGATAAAGTACAATATTTCATTGTATGAAAGCGCTCACAACACGTTGGTTTGTTTCATGTAAATAAATGGTGGTATTTCAGTGGTCATTCTTTCTTGGATTACTTTCTACATAGTACTTTGCTGTTTTTAACAGTATATTTCTATATGTACTTAATAGTTCAGAAAGCAATTGACTGTTGCATGACACCAAGTGAAACCTTAGATGTTGTTGAAGAAAACTGTCTTTCAAATTTGCACTGTAAGTTGCACATATTCAGAAATATTCATTGTAAATTGTTCTGCTAATCATGCAATTAAGCATGCTTCACATTTTTGTGAATAACTCAATAAACATGCACTCATAGAATAAATTCTTATCATGTGGAAACATATTTCTGGTTAAGAAAAATGTTCTAGCAATATATAGCTAGCTTATGCAGTTTCCAAGATATGAGAAATTGTTTGTGAAAGTTTAGCAAAAAATATAATTCAGGTTAGTGTGCATTATAATATATTATAGCATTTATGGAAAGACTGAATTCACTATTATCACTGCAATGAATACTTCTGTTACATTGCAATTTATATAGTTTTAATGGCCTTTATTGTTCACAAAATATTTATTTTTGTTTATCTTGTCCTTTATAAGTTTATTCTAGTGTGTTAAGTGTAGAACATGTAAAACTGATGAACAATACATAGGGTACATTACTGGTTGGAGACTAATTAACCCCCCCAAAAAAATTACAGGCCATAAAAGAACATGGCTGCTACTCCAAACTGAAAAGCAAGTCAGGGCTTTTTAGGGCTTGTCTATTATTTTAGAAAATGTATCCCAAATTTCAGTACAGTGGCCTGTCCTCTAGGTGACCACACCCAGGACAGGAGACCTGGCAGGATTAGATGCAAACCAGAAGCAGGCATGGCTTTTCAAAGACATAGACACAGTTTCTGTAAAGAACCTATTCTGGTGTTCTTTGGTTTCTCCAAACACGTTACAGTCAATCCTGACACATCTGAGTCAGATTAGAGGCAGTCCTTATTCAATACTATTGTACTAAAGAAACCCTATTTGCTATAAAAGTAAGAAGTAAAATAAAAGTTAGGATTCTAGTGTCGAGTGAGAATGTCTACCACTTTATTATTACTTCCTGCCAGAGAATTTGCTGTTGTTACAAGCCATGACCACCACCAATAGCTTCACCAAATAAAGGATATCACCATCAAACACCACCAATAGCTTCGCCAAATGAAGGACATCACCACCAAACACCACAAATAGCTTCACCAAATGAAGTACATCACCACCAAATACCACCAATAGCTACACCAAATGATGGACAGCACCCCCAAACACCACCAATAGCTTCACCAAATGAAGGACAGCACCACCAAACACCACCAATAGCTTCACCAAATGAAGGACAGTACCATCAAACACCACCAATAGCTTCACCAAATGAAGGACAGCACCACCAAACACCACCAATAGCTTCACCAAATGAAGGACAGCACCACCAAACACCACCAATAGCTTCACCAAATGAAGGACAGCACCATCAAACACCACCAATAGCTTCACCAAATGAAGGACAGCACTACCAAACACCACCAGTAGCTTCACCAAATGAAGGACAGCACCATCAAACACCACCAATAGCTTCACCAAATAAAGGACAGCACCATCAAACACCACCAAAAGCTTCACCAAAGGAAGGTCAGTGACAGCACCATCAAACTTTGGTCTGTGGACCCTGTCCAGGGTTCACAGACTTTCTTGCAGTCTCATACTGATGGCTTCAAGATGGGAAGGGTCATCTGTAATATAGCATTATGGAATTACTGGAGGATTTCTGGCAAGCAGTAGTGTCAGGGTTATGTAAAAATGCTAGTCATATGGGACCCTGTAAACAACTTAGGAATTTCTTAACATTTTTACAGTTTTTAGGATGTGATGGGTCATTATAGGTACCTGTTTCTTTAAACACTCTCCTATCAGGAAAGGTAATTAGGTATAGTGGAGTGGCAGCCACCTATATAACAAGTGGCCAGAGACAAAATGTCAGAAGCTGTAGAGTCAAAGAGACTCCTGACTTTACCCTGGAGAGTCTGGAAGATCTGAAGAAGCCAAGGGTGCACTGCTGTCAGAAGGTGAATACTTTGCATGCATGAGAGGTTAGGAAATCACATATCTTTTATATGCAGTGAGCAGAATGAAGGTCTTTCTGTGCATTGGCATGAGTAGTTTGCCCTAAAGTATTCTCTGCAAACATTTGGTCTGCAGTGGAGGTGGTTTGGGTTTTGTGTGTATTGAATTTGGAGGCAATAGACTTTTTGTCTATATTTTTAGTTTGGTGGAAGTCTAGTCTTGGCTATCTGAACTACCAGTAAAAGAGCTACTTTATGCTTCTAGTATTTTGTGCCTAATGACCATTTCCCTGGACTTGCGACTCATAGGTTAGTACTAGGCTAATTGCCCTTGTAAGCTTAGCCAATTAACCCTTGTGAGACTCAAGCCCTGCATTTTGTGTGTGGAAGGCAAGCAATGTAACCATTAGGTCACCCTCCCAACCCCTAATGATTTTCACTCAGAGACTGTGTGAAGCACACAACTAAATATAGCTGTCATGCTGGAGGGTTAAAACAAGAGCTTTTACTTTGATCAACAGGAAGACTTCATGAAATAACCCACCATCTGTTTTGTTCATTTGACTTTTGCAAACTGAACAGAACTGAGCCAAACTCTTGCCCATTGGTTAAATTGCTATCATTTGGTTGTGCAAGACTGAAAAAAGGAAGAAAGCTTGGCTGCTGAAACATTAGCAGCAAAAGGAGACAGAGAAAGAGGGAGAAAAAGCAAATTGTTTCTGTAATTTTAAACTCTTACCGCTTGTGCTGCTGCAGAAAAAGAGCAAGAGAGAGATGTTGTCTGTCTAGAACTGATGAGAACCACTCCTGGTAGTGGCAAAACCTAACTGTTAAAGTGACTGTTGACTGGGTTACATTACATATCCCAAACAGGCTACAAATAAGGAATAAACGTATTACTTTGCATTTACAACTGCCCCTTTACATAGCAAAATATCTTTTATTTATTTTTATTTTATTTTACATTTGTTAACCAGGATGGTCCAACTGGTTGAGGTCCATTTTCAGCAGAGGCCCTGGGAGAAAAGCTCCACTTAATTCAAAACAACAAATAACAACAATAATGATATTATACATAGTGTAAAAAAAATGATATACTAGTAGTATCTAGTGAGAAAAGAAAACAGTACAGACAATTTAAATCAGCAATATTTACATATGTACATTCTGTTTGTAGAAAGAAACAGACAGAGATTACAACAAGTTCATGTTTGTTAAGGGGTACCATTTGTAAGACCAATGCTTACTGGGGCATGTACTATGAGAGAAAAAGAGAAAGTGTGGAGGTAACAGTTTTAGGACTGTGTGACACATGGACAGAGCCAAGAACTTATAAAATGGGCCTTAAGAGAATTTTTGAATTGTGTACTATTTGATGCAGAAGTCACGAATGTAGGGAGATTATTCCAAGTTTTTGCTATAATGTGTAAAAATAGAGCTTTACCTGCAGTGCTGTTAGCTGAGGTAATAGACAGGAGTGATTTGCCGGCAGAGCAGAGAGGATGATTTGGTGTGTTGTTAGTCAGTAATTGCTTTAGAGGGGAAGTTTTGTCAGGTTGTTTTAGGTTGTTGTATGATATGACAATTTGGTGATAGACTAGTAGCTGTGTGAGCTCAAGCCACTGAAGTTGCCTAAGAGGTATGCAGTGATGGGTTCTGAATA
>NC_056726.1:1144057247-1144118390 GCF_019279795.1 Protopterus annectens | reverse complement strand
TGTCAGTATCCCACAAATACAGCAGTGGAAATGAAAACTCCCAGTAAAGCATATAGCATGTCGTGTTAATGCGTATCTCTCTAGTATTGTAACCTAGTTAGGTAGGGGTTTGAATCCTGCAATTGCTGTGTGTGTGTGATTTTCTTTGAGATGAGTGTTCTTTTTGGAGACTGGGAAAACACATTAAAAGAGGTAAATTCCTCTTTGGCAAGTCTGATGATGTCAGTATCCCACAAATACAGCAGTGGAAATGAAAACTCCCAGTAAAGCATATAGCATGTCGTGTTAATGCGTATCTCTTTTGTATCATAACATAGTTAGGTCAGGGTTTGAATCCTGCAATTGCTGAGTGTTTGTGTGTGATTTCCTTTGAGAGGAGTGGCCTTTCTGGAGATTGGGAAAACACATTAAAAAAGGTAAATTTCTCTTTGGCAATTCTGATGATGTCAGTATCTCACAAATACAACAGTGGAAATGAAAGCTCCCAGTAAAGCATATAGCACATTGTGGTAAGGTGTATCTTTCTAGTATAATAACATAGTTAGGTAGGGGTTTGAATCCTGCAATTGCTATGTGTGTGTGTGACACTGTTGATCAAGGTGGTGTGGGTTTTGCTTTTACTACTGTATGACATATCAGTAAAACAACAGTATGTGCATTGTACACTTCAGGTATCTGTGTGGAAAATACACATATGTACATGTGACCTCAATTGGTAACTGTGTGGCAAAGACATATATGTACATGTGACCTCAATCACTTCATAGGTGTGAAGCCTGCTTTCTACACAAATACATCTGTTACCATTGACAGTTGGTGCTGCTGCTTCTCAGACAATACGTCACATATGTATGTATGTGACAAGGCCAGCCACTGTAGTGATCTGTGACCTAGGTCATCTGTGTCACACACACACATGAAAGTTTCTATAGAATAGGTTCATAGGTTCATAGGTTTATTCTAGGCTATCTGCCCTAAGGCATTTATAAGCCTAGCCCAAATTATTGTGGCTTACGCCACCCCTTATATGAAAAAATACTGTGCCCATTAGTTTGTTGTGCCTCTGTCCAGCAGTGACCCAGAGATGATTCCCGGGGTAAACCTACGATCTCCCATCCACAGGTCTAGATTTCTCTTGAACAGAGTCAGCGAGGTGCTCTGCCTCACATGGACCGGGATTTTATTCCACAGCATAGGGAGTCTCTGAGTGATAAATCTATCCCTCCAGCACGTCCTATTTATATCCGTGCTAAGGTTTAAGTCGCTTGCTCTAGTGGTTTTGGTGGATTTGGATTTTTGAGGTGGAGCATGTCCATTAATTCGGTTGGACATGGCCTTGTATGTCAGGCACATGTCACCTCTGAGCAGGCGGTATGCGACTGAATAGAGCTGGAGTTTCTTCAATCTGGCAGCATATGACAGATTTTGGAGTCCCTTTATCCTTTTGGTGAGGAACTTTTGGGGTCTCTCAATTGCTGCAGATGTCGGGTGAGATATATCCCGAATGGGGCATTGTACTCGATCATTGGTCTGATAAGTGAAGAGTACAGGGAACAATGACCTCACTAGATCTGGATGTGAATCCCTTCATGATCAGGTGGGCAATGTAGAAGGTCTTTCTAACCACTTTAGCAATGTGAGTGTCAAAAGAAAGGCCACTGTCAACCTGGGTCCCCAGGTCCCTGATAACCTCTTCTGTGCTTAGTGGATTTCCACCTATATGGTAGCTTGGGATTACCTTGTTTTTCCGAAGGGTATGACTATACATTTTTGGCGTTTAACTTCAGGCCATGGCTCTGGCACCAGCTATCTGTTTCCGTGAGTCCCTTCTGAAGGATATCCGTGTCCGATGCACTTTCCACTATGGCTTCAGTTTGCAGTCATCTGCAAACTTTGTCAGCCAAAGTCCTCCCATGTTGGCCTGTACTTCTGAGAAGTAGATGCCAAACAATAGGGGCCAAGGACCGAGCCCTGTGGGACACCACTTGTGACCGCTTGGAGTCTGACACAGCGCCAGCAACTCTAACCCTGTGGGTTCTGTCCTTAAGCCAGTTTGCAACCCATCTTGTGACATATGGGTTTACATTTAAGCTGGTAGTTTTTCTACAATACCCGAGTGGGTATTGTGTCAAAGCCTTTGCAAGGTCAAGGTAGGCTGTATGGACTGCCTTTCCTCATCAATGGCCTTGGTGACTATTTCAAGAAGCTTCCACCAAGTTCAAAAGGCATGATCTTCCCTTGACAAAGCCAAACTGGGTCGGGTCCAATGTCTTCAAGTCCCTATATCTTTGTTTATGAGCTCCATTATGATCCTATCCATAGCTTTGCAGACTAGACTTGTTAAGCTTATGGGGCGGTAATTACCAGGGTCCAGAGGCCACCTTTGTGGAATGGGACCACAGTTGCCGTCACGCCACTCCTTGGGCACGTATCCTGTGGTAAGGCTGAGATTAAACAGCTGCCTTATGCGGGTTTAATTCCTCATTTAGCTCGTGTAGCACACAGCCGGGGACACCATCCGGTCCCATTGATGCTGTGTTTTTAGCTTTAGAGAGAGCAGCTTTCACCTGCGCATTTGAGATGTCCGGGAGGCTACACTTTCGGCTGGGATAGTTATCTCTCCTTTAGGGGGAGAGGGGGTGAAGTTTGCACTGAACCTGTCTGCCAGTATGTTGGCAATGTCTGTGGGTTCAGTGATTTTGTATCATTTTGGACTAATTCTGAGCATATCTGTGAGTTTCCACCCAGGTTCCTAACATAGCTGAAAAAGGCCTTATGATTGTCCTTTGAATCCATGGCAATTTTTCTCTCAAAATTGGCCTTAGTTGATTTTATGAGTGCTCGTATTTTTTACTAATAATGATCAGGGTGACTTCCTTTTATGGATTTTGTTCTATCATGTAATAGCTTTCTCCTCTTATTGTAAAGTTTGTTAATGGCTGGGGTCCACCAGACTGGACGTTGCCCTTTGTGGAAAGAGTCTTGGTTTTATTTGGGATTGCCTGATCCATGCAGTCCTGGAGGTGTTCATAGAAGGCATTTGTAAGGGCTTCAGCTTGGGTTGTGGTTTCCTCTGACTCAGGGCCTTGAAGGATACCACACCAGTCTTGAGTAGTGTGAAGTTTGCTTTAGAGAAGTTCTTCACTATGGTCTTTTTGTTTGGGGTGGGGCGGGATGTGGATTTCCAGTGAGATTAGTTTATGATCAGATCTCACCAATGAGGGATATACTTCCGTGTGGAGCATTTTGTCCCCATGTTTGTGACAATGAGATCTAGTATATTTTCTCCTCTCGTGGGAACAGTAACTAGCTGTTCCATGGCATTTGAATTTATGAACTCCAGGAACCGTTGGGCTAGAAAGTTAGGGCTTGAGTAATGTTCCCAGTCTATATTCGGGTAGTTGAAGTCACCCAATATGATGGTGTTTGGAGATACATTTATACCCTCCAGTGTCTTCAGGAAGGCTGTGTGGGGTTCCTGAGTTTGAGAGGGTGGCCTGTAGCATGCTACAATTTGTAGAGCAGTTTTGCCTATGGTTAGTTGCACCTGGATGGTTTCGAAGCTTCATGCGTTGCCACCAACCTGGAGGTGTGAGTATCCTTTATGAATATGGATACACCCTCCTTTTGTGGAGTGGTCCGGGTTTGGGGCCGAACGCATGATGAGGTAAAACCTAAGTGCGGGGTGCTCTCAGAGCCTTGAACCAGGTTTCAGTTACAGCACAGACATCGATGTTCTCCATACTGAGAAGGGCCTCGAGTGCGTGCATTTTGAGATTTAGACTTCTGGCATTGAGCAGCATTACCCTCAATTTCTTCCCATTTTGTTTTCTAGGGTGGTAGGTTTAGAATTTGAGCCTTGCCTAAAAAGGCACTATGGGGTGGCAAGAGCCTTAGCCAATATCCGAATCCCAGGGTGACAGGTGCAAGCCGTCCCTTGCGAAGCAAGTGGCTTGTCAAGCATGTCATCCCAGGCAGACAGACACTGGATCCCCTTTGAATGACACCAGACATTAAGCCAATTGTTAAAGCTGATCATCTTGTCTCTATATTGTGGCATCATTCTTGGTGAAGGAAGGATACTGCTCAGGGTTAGGGTCATACCTACCTGGGCTACATAATCAGAGAGCTCCTCTATGTCTCTTTTCATGTAGTCCAGGGAGGTACGTCTCAGGTCGCTCACACCAGCATGGACAATGACTGTGTCATATTTGTACTTGCCGTGGAGTGACCCAGTGCTTGTGTTATGTGGGATTCTAGCCCGATAGGGCAGCTTACTGTGACCCTCTCCTTGTTCAGCCTGGTGAGTGGGACGTCAGTGTGTCTGACTATGGAGTCACCTATGACAAGTATGTTTGGTGTTGTATTTGGCCTTAAGGGCTGTGACTGCTTTGCACACTGCTTTTGTGGTTTATGTGTTGCTTGTGGGGTGTCTTGAGGTAGCAGTTGTTTGGGTGTCTGCTTTGGAGGCCTCTGCTGTTTAGGTAAATTTTTACTCAGAGCCCGAGTATGTCTTTGTGTGTTTATGTGTTTGATTCAGTGGAGTGGTAGCATTATGTGAGGCTGGTTTTGTGGTGTGTGTAGTTGCCTTCTCCTCCTGTCTGGTCTTGCCAGTCCTGAGTTGAGAGAGCTCAGCCTCCAGTTTGGCTAAATAGCTGCATCTCGCAAGTATTTGTGTTATGTGGGAGGAGGAGGGTTGTCTGTGTACATGAGGCAGTTATAACATTGCCTCAAGATTCCCAGATTCACCAGCTGGACCGGAGAGGAGATTGACAACTGACCTTTGGACATGCTAGAATAATATTGGGAAATCCTTAATTGAAAACAAGGGCCAGTGGGGAGTGAGGGTGTAGTGCTTTTAATTTTTAGTGCTGACTTATATAATTGCTTTAGTGAGCAAGTGCCAGGTAACTTGAGTGCAATGTGTTACAAGTAACTAAATGCAAAACGACAAACAGTAACTTTCTTTCAAGTGAAACAAGGAAATAAGTACAGTAAGCAATGCAGATATCACTAGTGATCCACAGAAGCGCTGAGAAGTTGCGTATTAGGTGGAATTAGCTTCCAGGAAATAACAAGCAAACAAACAACAAGCATATAAACAAAGCTAGATTCAGTAGGCCTGGATCTAGTCTATGCTAGAGCAAACAAGGTGAACCAATTTCAGTAAGATACAGTTCAAATATTCAGGCACTATAAACCTTTAACCAGAAAATTCCCAGCTCAGAAGGGCAGAGTCCAGCCTCTTCTCCCACAAGAGTGCAGACCACGAACCTTCTTAATGTAAAATAACTGGCCTGAAGCCCAAGTGCCTAAACCAGAACTAATACACTTGGACACTGGGCTCTCAATCAGCAGTTCCCAACTTAGAAGGATGAAAGCTACCTGTCCTGCCACCACAGTGCTTGCCACAAACCTTCCTAATGTAAAACAACTGGTCTGAAGCCCAAGTGCTTAATCCAAAAGACTTGAGTGATAGCTACACTTTAATCAATAGTGGGGCATATCACAGACATGTTCAAACACAACACAGTCTGTCAATAATGGGCATTCAGTATAGGTGTACAACAACTCTGTGGATATGCATACAGACCCCTTATTGCTTATGTGATACACTAAGGGACATCAGCATACCTTTGGGAATGTGAATATCAAAGGACAGATGACATCACATGTGGCTGTATGTACACATTGGCACCCCTGCTACATGTTGTGGGCTACTACCAATGTGGTACTGTCAAGATACTATGTATAGTAAATGTGGATGACTATGCTATAGTTGGCTTATAGCTTCACAGCATGGGTTGGTCAACAGGTATCTGTCTGTATGATACCCTTGTGGAGGATAAGTGTCTAATCTGGGGAATGCATTGTAGGCCACTGGATGCATTACCAGATGTGCACGGACATATCCCTAGTGTGTTTGCTTGTACCTAGGATGGCCACATGCCAAACAGGAGTGGTCACGGGAATGTGTGGTGGTCAATACCACTGGTAACTGGTATAGTATAGTACCGGAAGGATTCAAATGCTACTGTGTATCCTACAGCTGTGTGTCAGTTGTCAAGACATCATCTAACAATTGGTTAAAATCAAGCTGTTGAGGTTATGTACACTACCAGAATGCAAACCAATGACCGATATTAACAGTATCACCCACAGCATAGTGTCAAACCATGTCATACACACATGTGTACCCAAGTTGTAACATATGTGTAGTAAAATGCATACTGGCCACCAATAGGAAATATGAAATGTTAACACTGTGTAATACAGGGCATGTCACCCTTCCCATGTGTCCACCATGCACATACATGCAGACAGTGCACCTCCACCATGTTGCCAAATGTACACCTGCAATTCAGTACTGCACACATCACACACGTACCGTCCACTCACCAACACATTCTGCCAGTACCACACACATCAGCCAAGTGGCACATGGGCGGACAATCTATGTTTGGAATTAACACTGGTGTAAACAATACTACATTGATCATCATAGCTTTGATGCATCATGCCTGCTCAGATATACCTACAAGGATATCATTACACTTTACTGTTGACAACATGCTAACATTGATACACTGCTATTAGGTCACCCTGTGCATCAACACCATGTTAGCCTGTCCCTGCATCAGTGTCACAGATGACAGGAGGTGGCACAGTTTCATCATATGCACAGGGTGTGTTATTGGTTTGCCAGAGCCCAACAATGACCCATCCAATTGACATGTATGTGTGTGTGTGAGGGACAACAGTACATTATGGGTCAGTGTTGATGAAATGTGTGTGGGAATGTGTTAGCCCTAGGTGTTGGGTTTATGTGTATGTGTCTGAATGCACACAGTTCCCCTTGTGGCTGCCAAATACGGGAGGGTGTGGGACAGCCACAGACTGTACCTGCCAGGCTGTACAGATCACTGTCTCCAGCCATGGACACAGTACCTGTGCCTGGCAGGGGTGACATGGACAGTATTGGGTACTAAACCAGACTGGGTACTATCATCAGAGGCAGAGGGATGTCGACTGGACCCATGTCCCTGCTGGGACTGGCCAGAGCCACGTGCACGTGGTTGTCTAGGACTGTCTACCGACAGCCCAGCCCCAACATTGCTGGGGCTGGTACTGCTACTACGGGAGCGGCTGGGACTTGTGTGTCACCTGCTATGACTGCCAGCTGATGATGTTGCTGGCATATGTCCACATCAACATCTCAGCCATCCTGCACTGTCCTGGTGCATGGACATTACATTGCAGAGGACATCAATGACCACGGTGTAATTATGGATGGCACCAGCAAGGTCACAGATACTGTCATTGATAGCAGTGTTATGAGCCCTCTGCACCCTTAGTCCCTGCCTGGTGTACCGTTCCATACATGCCTGTGCCTGCATTACAGCCCGGAACCTACCTGAGGTTGTGAGACTTGTGGGGGCACGTCTGCCAGGGGCATTACGACCAGCAGTGCTCCCACGAGAACCCCTGGACATATGCCTATGTGGTACTGTTCCAGGAGTCTGGGCATGGTTGCTGTGTGGGGTTGCATGCGCCATAGATACCACACTATCCTGGTCAATGCCTACTGTATGCTGTTCCTCAGCTAAGGCCATTAGTGTTGAGGGATGTATTGGCAGTATGTATGTGCGCATAGATGGGGTGGAAAGCTGTATACTGTCGATTGGCGGACCAACGACAGACCCTGTCAAACCTGCCTGTGCCACAACACATGTAACATCATGTCCACTATTTGTGGCAGTAACTTCAGGTTCCCTGCTGCACTCATCCAACAATACCTCAGCACCTGTGAGAGGGAGACAGGAAACATACTTTACCAACTGTACAGGATGTTAGCACACATGCACACATGCAAACATGGACACATGGACACATGCACACATGAACACATGAACACATGCACACATGAACACATGCACACATGCACACATGGACACATGGACACATGAACACATGCACACATGCACACAAATACACTACTCAGTCAAGTTGACACACACACACACACACACACACACACACACACACACACACACACACACACACACACACACACACACACTGACAGCAATATGGAACATATTCATTAGTAGTTGATGGTGGAGTACAGTATCACAAGCCAAAGAGTCCTATCACACGTGTCAGCATGCAGGATACGTGTTGCTCAACAGCATGCAGTGCAAGTGTGGAGAGCCCTTGGTGATAACAGTATACATGTCGTTGATGCATGTGTGTTGTTCAATGATTGGCCTCACCCTGGAACACAATGTGTACATGGACACAACATTGCAGTGCAAGTCTGAAATGCTTTCCAATGTCCTGTGCACCATCACTCATAGGTATACATACCATGGCCGGATGCACAAAACTGTCAGGTGTATAGCAATGAATGCTATGTGTAGTACTGTAGTTGCTGTAACTAGATGTAGTGTAGTACCATGAGCCATCATCAGGCAGCATCATGTGGTCACTCAAGGCCACTAATGTATGTCACACTGGCAACTATCTTGCTGTACCTGACCTGCACCACCTTGGCTACATTAACCATTTCACAGCCAGTTGTTACACGGGTATGTAAGGTGTTCAATAGGAAGCATTGCCTAACATGACTGTGTTGTGTGTTGAAGTGTGTCACACTACCCCATGATAGGCCTCTACCCCTCAGGTATAGTATGTGTGCTGTGTTGATGACATTTGGGATACTGGAGTATGACCTTACAGCAGGTGTCTACATACACCATGTGTATCATATTAACTCTTACTGCATATGACAAAGTGGTGTATGTTGTGTGCATGTGTATTGATTCTGCCTATACAATGTCCACTACAGTGTACCACAATTAGTTGCGATGCTCTGTGTATTGCATGTGTTTGAGGCAGCTACTCATGTTACTGGGATGTGCATAGTCCCACAGAGAATGTGCAGAGCATGCACTATGTGTAGGTGTTTAACATGTGTATATGGCCTACAAATCTCCTATGACATGCACATGTTATATGCTATATTAAATGTAGAAAACTCACCAGCGTGGGTCTGCTGTCTTGCTATCACACCAGAGGGACCTGCAAGGATATGAGATAGTTTATCAGTGTCAACAACTATAGCATTGCTGCTGTGAGTTTGCAATTTTACAGTAGTACAAGAGGTGACAGTCACAGGCATACAGATTATGTCCCAAATTATCAGTATTGCATGACACCAGGCTCCGCATCTTCTGAATACACAGTACACATCTGATAAATGCATGTTCTAACAATTGAGCTAACAGTATTCTACAGATATGCCATGTTACCTGCACGCTCTGTATCGAAGTGCTGGGTGACTCCAGCCTCCATGATGACACAGGTCTGTTGTACTGGTTGGCCAGGTGCCACCATGCTGAGGAGCAGCTCTTCCACTCTGGTGAGGGGGGGTGTGTTGCTGCACCACCACCTGTGGCAAGCTGTTGTCTGTGGACATCGGAGGCATGCTGCCGGGCATGTCTGATTAAATCAGTGCAGTGATGGCGTACCTGCTCATAAGTCTGGTTATGCATGCCTACATCATTCACCCGACGGACAACATCCTGCCACAGTGCAGTGCAGCCATGCTGGTCCTGGCTGGTTCTGAAGAACAGCAGGTTGTGATGATGTATCAGGGCGTTTATGATGACTTCCTCCTCCACAAGGGAATAAGCAGATTTCCTTTTGTGAGACATGTCCCTGAAAGACAATAAAATAGTAATTGTGAGCAAGTCATGTGGCACACTTAACATTCTAAAGTACAGACAAGAATGAAATGCCATATATAGCAACCTATTGGCTGTCAGTAAATACACACTTTTAATACCACATATGACTGCTCAGCCCACAACTGCCTGACAGTGCCTGGCACATACTATATACCGAACCAGGTTCTGCACAGCAACAAAGTGAAACCAGTATGTGAGACTATACAACAGTACATGGCACACTGTATGTGACACAATGCACCACCTAGCCACAAGAGGTGTATATGAAGCTAATGCAAACAGACATTTGTCATCCATTGAAATGAATGTAAAGTACAGTTACAGTACTACCAGTACACCACGCTACTTGTTGATAGCAAACCCCTCAGTAACATATGTGCACATTCATCACTATGGGTGGCATACTGCTGTACTACACTATACATGTTGCTAGATATGCACTTATATCCTGTGACACACATACCACCGAGGCCATGTTACAGGCATACCCACACACACATCAGGCATACCTACAAGACACAAAGGTATGGCAACCCAGATTAGTTTTACCTGTGTACCATACAGTACTGTGTGTCAGCACCTACAAAACCTCATGCCTGAGGTATGTAATGTGTGAGGACTACAGGTAACAAACAAAACAGTGTTTCCAAGCAATGTGGATATTAAACCATACTGTACTGTTTAGGCCTACAGCTTCAGGTAGTACTACAGTTCATACGGGATTTGTATTCACTAGTGTTAACAATCAATAAGCATACATGTACTGCTTTAGCCTACAATGGCACACTCCAGTCAACACCATGGGACTACGTCACACTGTATGCCATACTGCTTTTCCTGCCTAGCAATAGCATACATATCTGTTGCTGGGATTAGAGCTACAACACTACATACCATGATATACACAGTTTCCCACTAGGCTATCACACATATACACATCTTTGACACATTCGCCTACACATTCTCCATCACACCCAGTCAACCTCACATAGCAAGTAATGCAACAAGCACATGCATGTGTGTATCCGGTCCTAGGTAGCTAATAGACTGCTATCCATAGTGCCTATGGAAGCCTAACCATATGGTACCCTCCCCTTCAACACCCATGTAATGTAGGTAAATGTGCCCCTGTCATGCAGAGCCACAGAAGTGATTTCCGGGTTGTGTTTCCTATCTCACATCCAGTCATCATGATTATTCATGGCAACTGCTAATGAGGACCTTCATTTGCTATTGATAGCTGGTTAGTTCCAGAGTATGGTATGTGTCTGAGATGATAATGTACCACTCCATCATGTTCTACTTTTTGACGTTACATGGTTTAGATCAGTACAGTGTGTAGCTTTTATGGAGTTTCATCTGTTTATATGGAGCATGTCCAACACCTGTGGGTTTGGCATAGCTTTGTATGTTAGGCAGAGGTAGCCTCTGGGTAGGCGGTATGTGACACAGTGTAGCTGTGGTTTTGTAAGACAGTCTGCATAGGGCATCTGTTTGAGTCTGGTAATACTCTTTGTGAGGTATGTGTCTGGCGTCTACAGTTGCTGTGGATGTCTTCTGAGGTACATACCAACAGGGCCATTGTACTCTATGATGGGTGTTATGACTGATGAGTAGAGTGGAGTGGAACACTGACCTCTTTTTCCATGGAAGACACACCTTTTCTGATGACATGTGGACCGTACTCATTTTACATGACTAGTGTGGCACTGTGATTATCAAAACGGACACTACTGTTCACCTATGTCCCATAGTCTGTTATCACACTTTTGGTGTTGAGTAGACTACTACCTATGTGGTAGTTCATGGGTACAGGGTTTCTAACAAAAGGGATGGCAATACGTGTACAACATTGAGCTTGAGTGTACATATGAACATTTATTGGTGTACATATAGATATACATATAGGCACATATACAGTCCACCTTTCATGGTGGGGATATCAATTATGCAAAGGTTGAGAGGGATACAGTTATGCAATGATATTGCACAGTCTTGTGCAGAATGCATGGAAGGTATTCCCGGCCCATGTATCTTTAGCAGGACCCCCTATCTGGAAGACTACAAACCTAACAAATCATACCCATGGAGTTTAAACACCACATGTCATATGCCAGCACTGTATGCTGTCTTGTTTGACACACACTACAACCTACATATAAATATGCATATAACAACCTGCACCAACATATAAATGCCCACCCTTCACAAACAGTTGCAGTATGTCCCTTGCTCCATGCACATGTTTAGATGCTAATATATTAGACACATATATATCTCTCCATATGTGTGTGCCATACACATACAGGGTCCACACTGTTGTAAGTCTGTACACCTCACGGATGACCTATTGGGCCTTGCTACAACATGGACAGTTGTCACATGTGTGCATACAGTAATAGTACAGGGAGTATATATAGCTGCAAATGCTACATTACTATACTGGCCTGGTACAGCAGTTGCCAATGCTAAGCAACACATTATGTGACTATCATGCATGTCTTACTCTGTGACATCCAAGTTTATATAGGTGTTTGCACTACTCCCCCAAACTGCCATTATAGGCAGTACTGTACAGACCATAGATAGCATGTTCAGATGTTTGACATATAATGCTGAGCTACATATGTCACAGTTATGTCCCACTGCATACAGCTACACACTAATTTCTCCATAGCAGTAGTTATGCATGGCATCAGTGCATACATACCTACTGCTGCCACATATGCATGTTTCAGAGTATGTACAGTACTATTCATAAACATCTACTACTTACCGGTAACTACATATCTGTTACATACCTGTTTGTCCCTTTCAGGTCCGTTTGTGTATGCTTTGACAATGTTTTTTTTTTTTTTTTTTATTAAGTACAGTTTTTTACTTAAGTTTTATTTTTGGTTATTAATTAAGTTTTTTTTTCTTAATTAATATATTTAGGTTATAATTAAGTATATATATTTGTTATTTAATTAAATATTTCTTTATTAAGTACTACAGTTTGTCACTACTCTCCAGGAGTTCTAGAGTTGCTGACATGTGCAATGTAATGATTGTATGTAGGGATAGCAAGTACAATCTGCTTTTATAGGTATCTGCACATGTGCATGTGATGCCCTCTCACCAATTGATGTCCAGCATTTGGTAAAGGCATACAGCCTGCTGTGTGGTAATTGCAGTACTCACTGTCATAGCAACCCAATGCTATATATTGCTAAGTTATGTAGGCGTAGCCCTTTCAGATTTCCAGAGTGGGGCCCATGCTTGTTTGCTGTGGACACTGTTGCGTAAGTCAGAAGGTTGGTATACGTCTTATAAATTAAGCTAGAGGTGTACAGTGATGTATATGTTGTACTCAGACCTGACTGTTGCCACTTCCAGTACAGAGCTATCAGTGTAGAGTTTAACTCATGCCTACAAATGCTTACACAACATTTATGTGACTACACATATAATTAACTGCCATACAAATGCAGTTACTGAGAAGTATTCGTTTGGCACATGAACTGTTTGTGAACTGTTATACTGTGAATATTAATGTACTCACTTCTGCAGGGTTTGTGTTTTTTATTGTTGACATTAGCACAGGGTTCTCAGGGCAAGTGGACAATTCCAGTACTGAGTATGCCTACCTACACCCTTGGTAGACCCTAAACACACAAGTATATTTTAATTGTGGGGGGGATGCTTACATACAGAGAGCATTATGTATTATTGTGTGAATATTATCTTACTGGACTTAAAGGATTGGTGTGTACCTGTTAGTTTATCAAGGCAGGTGGTCTGTCTGCATAGTTCCCAACTGTGAACCTATCCAGATGGTAACCAGAAGTTACATGGTTATTCTTTGTCTGTGCAACTCACAGGTGTTTTCAAGACAGGTACAATGGCATTGTTACAGTCAGTTGCTACCAGTACATGGCTACATCCTTTGGTATTTCTGTGTTGTACTCCTACATAAGGGTATGCTTGTGGAGGTCCTACCAAAGCTATTTGCAGAGTGTGTAACAGCAGAATAGCTTATATGCCTGTGTGTTTGTGACTCTGCCAGGCCTATGAAACACTCAGATACATCTTTGCATGGAGTCAGGGATAGGAAGTTAGAAGTGAAGTACACCTTACACATAATAGGGACAGTAAGTGTAGACTTGAGTGAAGCAGTGTATATGGATTAGTACTCCTTTTATGAAGTACAAGCAGTGTCTACTGTTATTATTGACAGTATTCATTGTGTAATACCCCATCTGTCTGACTGATGTCAGTACTTTTCAGAGGGATTCAGAGGGACACAGCTAAAATTTGTTTCACAATCAGGGACATCCCTGAAAAGTAGTCACAGTTTGGAAGTATGGCCTCTGCCCTAATCAGATATGCCACTGTTTGCCCTGCTATGATACTGTGTGGAGTTGTAAAGTGCCTCTGTAACATTATTTGCTGCTTGAATGGCTGCTTCTCACATCACACTCATGTAATGCAATTCCAGAACAATTGCTGGTAAAGATCCACAGAACAAGCTTTGTGTTATGGCCTTCCTATTTTTCATTTACATTCACTCATTGTAATGCATGATATATTTATTTCAGCACCAAGTTATTGTATAGCTGCTGTAGCTTTGTGGTACTTCATGCAGTCTAGTGGGTCCAAGCTCTGGGGTTCGAGACAGACAGAGGTGTTTTATTGTGCTGCTGAGCAGAACAAGGGCCCTGACATGGAATGACTAAGGTACTTTTAAGCAGTTGTAAGCGGGTTTGCGCGAGTTTGTGCGATGCTCAGCAATACTTAGCTAAGCGCACACATGCGCACACTTGCTTAAACCCGCTTACTACTGCTTAAAAGTGCTTACTCCCGTTAACACCCACACTAATTTCTTTGAAAGAAACTAAAATGGGGAGATAGAAAAATGGTGAAAAAGGGGGCACAAAGAGGGAAAGACAGTAGGAAAAAAAGCTTGGGATGTGCAGGACAGGTGTAGGGAAGGTCCATAGCTGCCCATTTCTTTACCAGCAACAGCTGTGCATATGAAATACATTTGGAGTGAAATTTGAAACCTTCCACCCCTGGGAGAGGGGTGAGGACAAGACAACAAAGTATGTTGTACTTCCAATTATAATTATCAGTTTACATGTCCAGCGGACATGTGTTCGAAATGGGCAGCTATGTATGGGGCGTAATTTTTTTGTGGGTACAGATTGCCCTTTTTTTTCAGGTGAGAGTGGAAAGTGAGGTAGAGGAAGTAGGTATATTTGGGGAGGCAGGTTGGGGAGGTAAATAGGCAAGGCAAAAAAGATGCATACAGGGGCAGAGTATGACACATGCAGTGGGTGAACACAATTGACGGGGATGGATGTTTGGAAATCGCAAGCCCATGAGCCCACAGATGGTAACAGTGGGTCTGAGATCCCCACCCATGGGCAGTCACCAATGAACCTTCACAGACCCGAGGGTCACTATGCTGGGGGCTGTATAGGAGGGGCAGGCTAACCCATGAGTCACGCCACTGTCGCCTCGAGCTAGTGTAGGGGATCAGCGACTAAACACTGGATCTCCCTACGCACCACAACCCGGACCCTTCGGAGGGTGACAGGTGACCCTTCTCCGCCCACGTTTGCAAGGGGGGGATGAGCCCCATCCCCTGCAGCGCTTCCACCTGAAGGTGGCACAGGAACAACGGAGGAGGGTAGCCTGGGCTGGGCACCATACCTGCTGGTGCCAGGTGCAATCGCCAGCTGAGGAGGGACAGGTGGGTTCGCTGGGCCTGGCCTTCCCATACGTTCTGTGATTAAGTGTGTTTAATTACAACATAGACAACAGCATTCCAAATTAGTTGTAACAGCATGTAGTAATATTCCCATTAACCCAACACACCAGGGTTACAACAGTTGAACAGCAAGCATAACACATGCATATATTGAATGACAGTGGACATTCCAACAGCATGCAGGGATGATTGGTGGCAACAGGCCACCAAGATTATGGTGTTTGAACAGGGCACATGCATCAAAGTAAATGTAGATTTTTGTACAACAATAGGACATATGTCCCATCAAATGTTTTGAGATTAGACATGCACAGTGAGGTGAGGAATTGCATTGTTTATGCACATGGCGTAGGGTGTAAAAAGAAACCTTCATTAACATATTAGTACTTTTACTCTATACTACATTCCTATTGACTGCAGGTGTATATCCCCTACATGTATTATTACACTAGGCAACATGCATTAGATTGTCTAATGGTTTTGGCTAGTTCATTATATACCTGACATATATCTGACATACTAACTGTCCAAGATGCAGATGCTACTGCTACATAGTTGTATTTTATTTTTATATTTATGTATCTACATATCTGGATGCGTTCACGTGATATTTTCACTTAATTTTCTACAGAACCCTACATTTCATGTAGCACACTCACATTTCTGGGGAACACCTTGACAAGCTACTCATGTGCCAGATTTACCTATGCATGTCAGCCATTTACCAACTTTTGAGGACTGTTATATGCTTCACATCTACTGGCACTTCCTTCATCCACTTTATATGGGACTGCACAACTGTGGGTTAACAGCACTTAATACAACAGTACTATTTATTTAATGCAAGGGTACAACATTTCAAAGTAAGTGACACAGACACACTCCAAGTATTATACCTTTATTAATTACATTAAACACTCTTTTCTACAGGCTCTCTCCTTTATTTGATATTACAGTGCATTCGGAAAACCTATTCAGGACATATTATACCTTTATTGATAGGTTACAACACTCTTTTTCAGGCTCACTTGCTTATTTTATATGACAGTACATGCAGAGATAGTATTCCGGACTGATTTTACCTTTATTAATGGGTTACTACACTCTACTCCTAGCTCTCTGACTTATGTTATATAACAGTACAAGCAGATAATTTATTCAGGGCATTTTATGGCTGTATTATTGGGCTGCAACACTTTTTTCATGCTCTCTCACATATATTATATAACAATACATGCAGAATAATTACTAACCTGCCTGGTGGTGCAGCCTTAGCAGCCTATCTGCATAGGCTTGCTGATTTGCAGCATGGACACCTGCAGCTGTGAAGTAAATGAAGGGATATTGAGACATACCTATCCATTATTTAGACTATATTAGCATGTCTTACATACTGCATTCCATGGCTACCTACTTAGTAGTGGGGCATCTTGCATATGACGGGCCTCCTGGATCCATTGGTTCAGTAGGTCCTGCTTCCATCTCTTCAGGTCTGCATGGTGGTGACGGACCTGCTCACAAGTCCGAGGGATGCCTGTGGCACTGGTGAGTTCATGAGCCAACAAGTTTCAAGCCTCCGCCTTATACTCCATTCCTTGGAACTGGCCCTGCAGGAGTCGAGACTCATGACGATAGGATAGACTAGGAGCCAAACCATGTATTTTGACTCCTTGATGCCCCAGTGTTGCACTCGAAAGCGAGTACCCTCTCCAGTACCAGACATTCTAACTGCAGATGGGAATTACAATCAGTTATGGTGAGTATTCCCGCCTATGGAGTTTATATATGCCACATTTCCTGCATTTTTTGGTGATTGGCCATTTTTGAAAAATCTTGGCTGACTGCAGACCTGCTTAGCAATGGTTAATCTACCATTTATAAGTATAAATATGTTAACAGTGGATGCTTATCCTAAGCTGTCGTGGCTTAGTGGTTCAGTACTTTGATTATGGTGCACAGTGTCCTGGGTTCGAACCTTGTTATTGCTTTTTATTTTACTACTGCCCAGAGAGGTTAGGGGGTGTAGCTGTGTTTAAGCAACTTTGCTCTACATTGCTCCACATTGCCCAATGGTGTGCTGGTTGGCATGGCGCACACCTCTGCGCAAACCGATTGTACTGGGTAAAGCGCTATTTAGCTATGGGCAACTACATTGTGTTAGGTAAAGTGCTATTTAGCTATGGGAAACTACATTGCGCTGCGTAAAGTGCTGCTTAACTACAGGCAAATATATTGTGCTGGGTAAAGCTTTGCTTAACTGCGGGCAATTATATGTCAGGTTCCTTTATAAATATACATTTTGTTCACTGATACATAGGCCATTTCAATGCTTTTTAGTAAAAGTTTAATCATACATGTCAGGAATAATTTAATATACTAATTTTGAACATAAAATAGGAATGGGGAGTGGTGAGACTCGAACTGTGAATGCCTCTGCTTTGTGTGAACGCTCTACCCCTACCCTATTACTATTTGGTGTAATTTGCATAAACATTCCTTATTATGCTCTTCCATGTTGAGATTGCTAACTGCAGGTAAGCAATGGGCACACCCGCGCACACACATGCAAATACGGGCAGCTCTATCGGGAATTAGAAAATAAAATGAATGTTTTACTTTTTATAACTGTGCTGGGGGTTTACAATGTCAGGGAGTGTGGTGTTGGGTACATGGACATTTGAGCGGACTTGCTCTTGTGTGTTGACATTTTGCATTTCAGACACTTGCAGGGGCGTGGACCTTTAGACTGCTCGGCAGTCGGACACACCCCCTGCTTTCCTGCATGGTCCGTATTAGACTTGGGGTAGAGTCAGCATGCCCTCATGAATATTCATGGCACACTGACATCATACCATTCAATTGCAGCCTCCGAGTAAGACTTATTTAGTCTTACATGGAGGATTTGTGAATCCGGGGGCATGTGTGTGTGTGTGTGTGTGTGTGTGTGTGTGTGTGTGTGTGTGTGTGTGTGTGTGTGTGTGTGTGTGTGTGTGTGTGTGTGTGTGTGTGTGTGTGTGTGTGTGTGTGTGTGTGTGTGTGTGTGTGTGTGTGTGTGTGTGTGTGTGTGTGTGTGTGTGTGTGTGTGTGTGTGAGAGTGAGAGATGGGAGTGAGAGTAATCTTATGATTAAATGTTTATAAGAAAGCAGGGATACTCTGTGTGTGTGTGTGTGTGTGTGTGTGTGTGTGTGTGTGTGTGTGCATGAAACCAGAGGTGTGTGTGTGTGTGTATATATATATATATATATATATATATATATATATATATATGTGTGTGTGTGTGTGTGTGTGTGTGTGTGTGTGTGTGTGTGTATGAGAGAGAGAAAGTGCTCTATGTAAAATTATTGCGTTTTACTTACTTATTTTTAAGCACTATATTATTTTTATATATGTTTGATGTAAAATGCTTCCTCCAACACCATTATCATATACCAGCAAGTTTGAAACAGTAGGTGGAAGAACTATTTTACATTAAAAATATATAAAAAAAAAATAATATAGTTCTAAAAAAAATAAATAAACAAATAAAACACAACAATTTTACATTGAGCTCATTCTCTAAGCATAGTAATGCCCTCCATGGTGTGTGTTAATGTATAATTGATGCCCTTCCAGGGTTGTAGAGGCTCTCCATTTCTGGTGTTGGGCCTCATAACACCCCGGGGTGGGCATTGATTACATATTAACACACACCCTGTAGGGCATTATTGCTTACTTATCACATTGATAAATGCACATGCCAGGTTGTGATTTCTGTCTATGTGAAGTCATGCTCAAGCCCCCTCCCCAGTTTCTTTTTTTCATTTTTGCCATTTTTTTCTATTTTAAGATACAGACGAAGGTATCCATTATGGTCATATCGTTCATATTTTTTTGAATTACTGCAATTGAAAATTGTATCATGCAATATTTTCCTGTACCTCACACTCACTATTTAGAGTTCTGCTGTGTTGCTTTCCAACTGCCTCTGTGCAGGTAAGTAAGATCATATTCTATACTGTTGTGTTTTTCAGCTGTACGTTCAAGTAAAAGGCAACATGAATTTCAATGAAGATGCATCTGTTCAGGAGAAATCAAGCAACATTTACTTACTCAGTTAGGAAACAAACTCTGATGGTTCAGTGATGGGTGTGGACCTTCTACCAAGATGTAATTCAAACTAGAGTGAAGATTACAACACAAACAATGAGATCCCACTTGAACGTCTCTGTGAGAAGGCTATTTCCACTGATAAAATGATGCCCCTGTCCCAGTCATTCTAGACAGACCACTGTGATGTGCCATAGCAGACCTGACAATGAGTGTTGAGACTGACCATGATAGTGAGGACGAGGTACCACTTGCACTGTTAAGAAATGTTGGCACACACACCAGTGGTCCTTAAGTGCATTCTGATTTTGACACAGATACTGAATTGCCTTTTTGTGTTTAAGAATAGCCTTAGTACCATTGACAGCCCAATAAAGTTCTCCACAGTCCAGGTGAGCTTAAGTGCTGACAAGGATGTGGATGTGCCTCTTACTGTACATGAGGTTGAGAGTAGTCCGGTATATGTGGATTGGGATCGAAAAAATCCACTTGATCTGAGTTGAAGTAGAACCTTGCCAAGCAA
This sequence comes from Protopterus annectens, assembly GCF_019279795.1. Taxonomy (NCBI): domain Eukaryota; kingdom Metazoa; phylum Chordata; order Ceratodontiformes; family Protopteridae; genus Protopterus; species Protopterus annectens. The sequence goes on along the minus strand of NC_056726.1, from coordinate 1,144,098,276 downwards.
GGATACAATGGTGTCTCAACATGGAATGTATGTTATACTTCACTCATAAGAGCTCGCAATACAGTTGGTTGATCATAGAGCACCATCTATGAACCATACAGGACTTTCCATTCCAAAGTGTGCCAGGCCACCGACTAAGGTATATCAAGCACGTCCACCATATAAGATCACATGGGAAAAACATCTCAGTGCAGTACACACTGATGACTTTGTTTGTCCAGTATCCCCTCTAACCAACCTGGATTCAGACAGCACAGAGCTGGACTTCATGAATTTGGTGTTTCCAGAGGAGCTGTACTTCCTTATTGCCAATGAAACTAATTACTATGCTGCACAAAGGCAGGACACAGCAGGCATGGTTGATAAGGGGTGGAATCCTGTTTGTCCTAGAGACATACACAAATTTCTTGGTGTTAGAATATACATGTCTGTTCTGCATGTTCCAGAATACAGACAGTACTGGTAGATGCACCATGTATATAGTCATTTCCCAATAGCTGAGTTGATGGCCTGAGAGAGGTTTGCAACAATTCAGCAGTATTGCTACTGCAACAACAACCACTTGAGCTTACCACATGGCTCTGTAGGTCATGACAAGGTACATCATGTTTGGACAGTATTGGATGCAGTACTTCATGCATGCAAGAAACAGTACAATGAGCATCGTGAAGTGGCAGTAAATGAAGCCATGGTCAGCTTCCATGGATATTTGACATTCAGATAGTTTATGCCTGGTAAGCCAGAGAGGTATGGCATTAAGGTGTGGGTGCTGGGAGACTCTCACAATGGGTACATATATGAATTCCAGATATATACTGGAAAGGCAGATCAGAATACAGAGGTCAGACGAGCACACCAAGTTGTGGTTGACTTAACTAGGGACTGATTGGCAAGAAGCATTACATTTCCTTGATATCTTTTGTACCTCTATTCTTCTGGCACAGCAATTGTTGCAAGATGGTCTATACTGATGTGAAACCATGTGCACCAATAGGTCAGGTTGGCCTCTAACATTCAACAGACAGGCCATGTTTAAAGCACCTTGAGGGTAATCTAAGCAGTTACAGAGTGACCCAATGCTGTCTACTGAATGGAAGGATAGCAATTCAGTACTTCTGCTGTCAACTATTAGTAACCCAACCTTGTCAGTCTCCAACAAATACAGGAGAAAGCATGGTAGAACAAAGGCATCAGTGCCATGTCCACCAGTTGTAAACATGTGCAACACTTATATGAATGGAGTGGATTGAGCCAGTCAGCTCAAGAAACAGTATCCAACTGCAAGAAATGCCCACAAATGGTGGCTGTACTTGTTCTGATTCTTAAGGGATGTGGCCATAGTGAATGCTTTCATTATATTTTGTGAAACTAGCAATCACCGGCAAGTGCTGGATGTGTAGTTCCAGCAACACAGTTATAGTTTTGAAGGAACCTAGGTATTCACCTCATTGTCAGTTACAAGAAGAGGAAAAGATGCATTGAGATTACAATCTGAGAGCCCGTGAGCCAACTTGAGTATGGTTCATGCTCCTCAGTGAAATGATAGAAATCCAAATGCAAAAACTGTGCCAGCAAGGGTAAATATGCTGAACTATTATGTGGATGCCTGACTTGCAAGATCAACCCGCATGTGGAAAGCTTTGTCGAGTACCACATCCGTAAAGTTATTCTGGATTGCTGACAGCAGAAAATGCACAGCATGCAATGTACAACATAAATAAAGTTATGTAGTCATACCTAAATACCATGAATCTTAGGATGATTCAGGATGGCAGTGGGGAACTTGGAGAGTCTTTAGCTCAGTACTATTGTGCTGCTTTCCTGGATATGTATGGTTTGAAGGATGTCACAGTGATGCCTTCTTTCTATTCTTCAAAGGACACATGCAAAATGAAAAAGTCTAGGTAAGCCTTTCTCTTTTATCATGTATTATTTGTATAGTTCTCCTGTCAGTCAGTCTCCCTTGAGGTAAAGTAAATGTATTTAGGTCAGGGCAGGAAACATTAGATTAGCTCCCCCTTTTGATTTCTTATGTCCATTGCTGAAAGGACACATGTAACGGGAAAAGCAGAGGTAAGGCAGACTGCTGACACTGAATGAAGTCATGAGACAATGCTAGTATCAGCAGTCAGAGTGGGAAGCCAGCACAGGTACGGGACACTTCAGATGCCCTTGAGTGCCACTGAAGCCCCATGCCTGTCCTGGGTTCATTAGTTCAGTGGTGTCCTTACCATGCTTTTTGTCTTTATGTGTCCTTTCTGTAGTCCCTTGGCAGCATCCATTCATGCAGTATTTTAGTTAGGGCAAAAATGTTTTTGTTTACAGTGATTTGTGCCTACTGTCATTCTGATAGTGTGTGTCAGTTGGTGTTTTCCTGGTTGGTAGGTATGCATCTCTGCATCATCATTGCAAATAATGAAACTTATCAAAAGAATAATGCCAGTTTGGATAGGAGTGAAGACTGGAACTGGCAAACAAGGTAATGCATGCTGTATACATATATATGTAGTAATCCAATTAATCTCTAAAAATCAACAGTAACCTATTTGCATTTGCTCCTTGCACAGGTGCTTCCACATTGTAACAGTGACATAGCTTCAAGATCAGGGGAATGACAAGTGAAAGTGTGCGTTTCTGGCCATTCCTTCATTCACTGGGCTGCCAGCCATGCCTCCAGTAGTGAGATTCCCCTCATCTAGCTTGAAGGTACAAGGTACACTGGATTGCAAGAAGAGGTATGCATTGGAGTGGACTCCTGCAGTTATTGTTCACCTTAGTGTGAATTCCTGCATACCATTGCTAAAATCTCATTGTGCCTGACTGAGAGTGCTTATCAAACAATCTGGAAATATAGAGCTGATAATTATATTTTCCCACTTTAACTGTTCAGTGTTCTGCACTGTCTTTATTTTTGCTTGGCTGAATTATTTATATATTTGCTGACCATTTTTTTTTGTCTCACCCTCCCACCCAAATGCTGTTGTATTCTTAAAGTTAGTGGTTTTTGCAGTTGCTCGCCCCTACTGTAAATCTGATCTGGGATACTCCTCCCACTCCCATCTCATTAGCGCATACTACCTAATACAGAGATCATTTGGAAAGGCTATATCTGTTAGTCACTTAACCTTGAATCATCTTCGGTTCCTGCTCTCTCCCTTTCCATATTATAAAAAATAAATAAATAAATAAATAAAACAAACAAACAAAAAAGACACTTTATTCAGCTGCTTATATTTTTCTGTATTTGTGTTTCTTTCTACAACTCTATTACTTCATCTTGCCTTTTCCTGCTGCTTGCTGCTTGTTCCCTAAAGTGTTCAAATGCATCTTTTCAGATGCATTTATTACTGCTTGTTTATAGCCTGTCTAAATTGTTAAGTGTTATTCTAAGCTCTTAGTTTTGGTTTAAGCACTTGGGCTTTAAACTCACCCCTTAGCTCTCCCTGGCCTTTCTCCCTCAGCTTCTGACAAATATGGATAGAGAATTTCCTACAGTTTCTCCGGCCAGTCTGGTTGATATGGACATACTGAGACAGTGTAGCAACTGCCTCATGTACACAGACAGCCATCTACTACTACCACCTAGGAACACAATTTGTGAAAGATGTAATTACATTAGGATCCTAGAGTCCAAGCTCTCTCCCCCTCAAGCCAGTATATTTTGCATTGAAAAGGTTATGAACCCAATCACTGCACCTCAAACATCAGTCACACCTACATAACACACACCCACATATGCGGAGGTCCTCCACATAAACATACTCAAACAAAGGAGACCTCTGAGGCAAAAACATACATGATCTCCATAGCCCTCCCCACCACATACCACCCATAGGCCATACACCTGTGTCTTACAGCCAGTAAGGCTTCATCATAAACCCAACATATTAGTCATAGGAGACTCCATTGTGAGACACACAGATGTGCCTTTCACCAGGCTGGATAAGGAGAAAGACATGGTTAGTTGCCTGTCTGGTGGCAGAATCTACCATATCTCATACACACTCAAGTCTCTCAACAACAGGTACTGTTATGACTCTGTCATAGTCCATGCTGGTGTGAATGACTTGAGATGTACCTCTCTGGACTATATGAAGAGAGACATGATTAAGCTCGCTGATTATGTGTCCCAGGCAGGTATGTCCCTAGCCTGAAGCAGCATTCTGCCATCACCCAGAATGATGCTTCAGTACAAACAGAAAATGACTGACTTTAACAATTGGCTTAGTTTCTGGTGTCATTACAGGGGGATCCAGTACTTCACAGCCTGTGAAGATATTATCAACAGACCATGATACTTTGCCAAATACGCCTGTCTCACCTGGGCTTCAGGCTTCTGGCAAAGGATCTTGCCTCCCTCATAGTGTCTTTTTTTAGGAATAATCCTGAGGTCGATAAAACCAAGATAAAAACTTCAACAAAATGCAAATTAATGGTCATGCTGCTAAACCCTAGGAGTCTAAACATGAAACTGCAAGCATTCTTAACCTTTGAAAATGCTGACATTTGTACAGTCACAGAAACCTGGTTCAAAGCTGCAGAGAGCACCACAGCCTTACCTGGTTACTCATCCTATCCTACATTCAGACCCCAAACTGTGGGCAGTAAAGCCAAAAGAGGAGCAGACATACACACCTCCAGGCTGGTCAAACAGTATGATGCACAAGAGACACTCCAGGTGCAATTAATCATTGACAAGACCCCTATTCAAATCATAGTTAGCTGCTGGCCCCCAAATCTGACTCAAGATGCCCAACCTGCCTATTTGGACCTGTTCGAATCTATTAATATTCAACCCTTTACCCTGATCCTGGGTGACTTTAACTTCTCAAAATTAGATTGGAAGAACAACTCATGCCAGAACACAAATGCCCAGAGATTCCTTGATTTTCTCAATGTAAATGCCTTGAAACAACTACTCAATACCCCTACAAGAGGTGATAATATCTTGGACTTGGTATTAACCAATATGACTAACCACTGCAGTATGTCTATAGTATCACCCTCCCTTGTAAGATCTGATCATAAAACAGTCACTTTTGAAGTCACCATCTCACCCAACCCTCCTCTAGCTAGAATCAGACATAAAAACTTCTCCAAAGCTGATTACAGTCTCCTGAGGAATGGTATAAAACAGGTTCACAGCCCCCTCCCCCTCTGTAGAAACTGGCACCAATATCCAAAACTACACCAAAGCACAATACAAGCACTTATATAGATGCATGGAATTGGGAATACCAGACAGGGCTAAATCATCATCCACAAGGAAAAGTAAACTTGTCTAGTGGACATCGGCAATAAATAAAGTTTATAAAAAAAGGAAAAAATTGCTGTCCAAGACCAAGAAGGAGCAGGTGCCCAACTGAAAGCGATGCCTCCTTAGCCTGAACAAGCAAATAAGAGCACTAGTGAAGTCCTCCAAAGCAAACTTTGAGTCCACATCTACTAAAGACAATCATAAGGCCTTCTTCATATATGTGCACAACCTCAAAGGAAGCACCCAGATCTGTTCAGAACTGGTGGTCAAGGACACCACATATACAAAGGCCGTAGATATAGCAAACTTGATGGCTGACAGATTCAGCAAAAACTTCACCCCACTGTACCCCCATCATTAAATCAGGACAACCCCAGTACCTGGCCCCTTCCCTTTATATCTAGGGAACAGGGCATCACTGCTCTCTCAAAGGTAAAAAACACAGCCTCCATGGGACCTGATAACATACCAGGCTGCATCCTATGATAAACTCAGGCACGAACTTGCAGCACCATTAGGCACCCTATTCAACCAAAGCCTGAGTACTGGCTCCATCCCAGCTGAGTGGAGGACAGCCACTGTCATCCCTTTACACAAAGGTGGAGCATCCATCGATCCGGGAAATTATTGACCCATCGGCCTACCTAACCTGATCTGCAAGGCCATGGAATGGATTATCATGGACCTTATTAACAAGGACATTGGCAAACTCCAACCACTCGATCCCACACAGTTTGGCTTCATCAAAGCGAGGTCATGTCTGCTAAATTTGGTTGACTTCTTTCAGAAAGTCACCAAAGCACTGGACAAGGGGAAGACAGTGCACACCACCTACCTTGACCTGAACAAAGCCTTTGACACTATTCCCTACTCAGGCGTAATAGATAAACTCTCTCAACTAGGCATCAACCTGTATGTTATCTGGGTAGCAAACTGGCTCAAGTGATAGAACCCATCTAGTCAAAATAGGGGAAGCCACCTCAAGCAGTGCATAGGTTCATAGGTTCATAGGTTCATAGGTTCATACCAGGCTATCTGTCCTGGGGCAATTATAAGCCTAGCCCGATTCTGTATGGCTTACGCCACACCTTGATTTGAGTATACTGTGCCCTTTTTAAGGTTTAGTTTACTGTGCCTCTGTCTAATAGTGACACAGGAGTAATCCCTGGGACAAACCTATGATCCCCCATCCACCTATCGAGATTCTTCTTGAAGAGATTCAGTGAGGTGCTCTGCCTCACATGAACTGGAATTCTATTCCAGAGCGAAGGGAGTCTCTGGGTTATGAACCTGTCCCTCCAGCAAGTTCTATTTATTTCTGTACTAAGGTTCAAGTCCCTCGAGCGTGTGGCTCTAAGGGATTTAGATTTACTGAGGTGGAGCATGTCCATTAATTCTGGATTTGACATAGCTTTGTATGTCAGGCATAGATCGCCTCGAAGTAGGCAGTATGCAACTGAGTAGAGCTGGAGTTTTTTTAACCGAGCAGCATATGGCATCTGTTTGATACCCTTGATCCTCTTGGTGAGATACTTTTGGGGTCTTTCTGATTGCTGCAGGTGTCGGGTAAGGTACATCCCAAAAGGGGCATTGTATTCTATGATGGGCCTGATGAGGGATGAATAAAGGGGAAAGATTACCTCTCTTGATCTAGATGTGAAACCCTTCGTGATGAGGTGGGCTATGTAGAAGGTCTTTCTAACCACTTTGGCAATGTGGTTTTCAAAGGAGGGATTGCTATCAACTTGGATCCCCAGGTCCCTAATAACTTTTTCTGTACTTAATGTGGTAATTTGTGGGCACATTGTTTTTGCCAAAGGGTATGACTATACATTTTTTGGCATTTAGCTTTAAACCATGGCGCTGGCACCAGTTATCTGTCTCTGTGAGACCTCTTTGAAGGATGTTTGTGTCAGCTGGAGAGTCGATTATGGCGCCCAGTTTGCAGTCGTCTGCGAACTTGGTGAGCCATAGTCCTCCCACATTTGCCTGTACCTCGGAAAAGTATATACAGAACAAGAGTGGTCCCAGGACAGAACCCTGTGGGATGCCACTTGTGACTAGTTTCGAGTCTGACATGGCTCCAGCAACTCTCACTCTGTGGGTTCTGTCTTTGAGCCAGTTTGCGACCCATCTTGTGACATAGGGGTTTATATTTAAGCTGGATAGCTTATCTATGATGCCCGAGTGGGGTATTGTGTCAAATGCCTTTGCAAGGTCCGGATAGGCTGTGTGGACTAGCTTCCCTTCATCTATGGCTTTGGTGACTGTTTCGAAGAAGTCAACCAGGTTCAAAAGGCAGGATCTGCCCTTGACAAAGCCAAACTGTGTAAGATCTAGTGTCTGTAGGTCCCCAATGTCTTTGTTTATGAGCTCCATGATGATCCTCTCCATAGCCTTGCAGACTAAGCTAGTCAGGCTTATGGGGCGATAGTTTCCAGGGTCCGTACAGGCCCCACCTTTCTGGAGTGGGACCACTGTTGCTGTACGCCATTCTGTGGGCACATATCCTGTAGTGAGGCTGAGATTGTTAGCTGTTTTATTTGAGGGATTAGTTCCTCTTGGAGTTCATGTAGGACGCAACCTGGGACACAATCTGGTCCCATGGAAGCAGTGTTTTTTGCTTTGGAGAGGGAAGCCTTCACCTGAGCATCAGAGATGTTTGGGAGGCAGCCCTCTGTCGGAATAGATACTTGCTTTTTGGGGGGGAGGGGGTGGAGAAGTTTGCACTGAACCTGTCTGCCAGGATATTGGCGATGTCTGTGGGTTCAGTGTATTTTTTGTCATTTAGAATCAACTCAGAACAAGTCTGGGAGTTGCATCCCAGGTTCCTAACATAACTGAAAAAAGCCTTATGATTGTCTTTGGTGTCCTGTGCAATTTTTCTCTCGAAGCTGGCCTTGGAGGATTTTATGAGGGATCGTAATTTTTTGCTAGTACTGATCAGAGATGCCTTCCCTATTAGGGATTTTGCTCTATCATGTAGTAGCTTCCTCCTTCTGTTGTACAGTTTATTTATGGCAGGGGTGCACCAGACTGGACGCCTGCCTTTGGATGACTGGGTCTTGGTTTTATTTGGGATAGCATGATCCATGTATTCCTGGAGATGTCCGTAGAATGCGTTTATATAGGATTCTGCAGTTTGGGCCATAGTTTCCACTGGCCCTGGGGCCTTGAAGGATTCCACTTCAGTTCTGAGAAGTGAGAAGTTTGCTTTTGAGAAGTTTTTCACTGTGGTTTTCCGGGCTGGGGGCGGGGTCGGGATGTGAACATCCAGTGAAATTAATTTATGGTCTGATCTTACCAATGAGGGATATACTTCTGGTGTGGAGCATAAAGTACCCATGTTGGTAATGATCAGGTCTAGTATGTTGTCCCCTCTTGTGGGAGTGGTGACTAGTTGTTCCATAGCATTTGAGTTTATAATTTCCAGGAACCTTTGGGCTAAGGTGCTGGGGCTTCAGTAGTGCTGCCAGTCAATGTTTGGGTAGTTGAAGTCACCCAATATAATGGTGTTCGGAGAGATCTTCATGTTCCCCAATGTTTTCAGGAAAGCCGAGTGGGATTCCTGACTTTGAGAGGGTGGTCTGTAGGATTCTATAAACTGAAAAGCAGTCTTGCCCACTGTTAGTTGCACATGGATGGTCTCCGATACTTCATGCAATGCCACTAACCTGGAAGTGTGGATATCCTTGATAAATATGGAAACTCCCCCTCCTTTTGTGGTTCGGTCTGGGTTTTGGGGCCGAAAAGCATGATATGAGGTATAGCCTGGTAGTGCTGGTGTGCTCCCTGGAGCTTTGAACCAGGTTTCTGTCACTGCACAGATATCGATGTTCTCCATACTGAGGAGAGCTTTGAGTGCGTGCATCTTGAGGTTAAGACTTCTGGCATTAAGCAGCATTACCCTTAGTTTCTTGTTCCTTGTGCTGTCTATGGGGGTGGGTTTGCCTTGCCTAAAAAAAGGCACTATGGGGGTGGCAAGAGCCTTTGCCAATATCCAAAAGCCCAGTGATGACAGATGCAAGCCATCCCTAGCGAAGCAACATGGCTTGTCGAGCATGTCATCCCAGGCTGACAGACACTGGATCCCCTTTGAATGACACCAAAATTTTAGCCAATTGTTAAAATCAATCATTTTGTCTTTGTACTGTGGCATCATTCTAGGTGAGGGTAAGATGCTGCTCAAGGTCAGGGTCATACCAGCCTGGGCTACATGATCAGAGAGCTCCTCTATGTCTCTTTTCATGTAGTCCAGGGAGGTACGTCTCAGGTCATTCACACCAGCATGTACAATGACTGAGTCATATTTGCATTTGCTTTGGAGTGACCTGAGTGCTTGCGTTATGTGATGGATCCTAGCACCTGACAGGCAGCTCACTGTGACCTTCTCTTTATTCAGCCTGGTGAGTGGGACGTCAGTGTGTCTGACAATAGAGTCACCTATTACAAGAGTATCAGGTGTGTTGTTCAGCCTTAAGGGCTGTGGCTGCTTGGCACACTGACTTTGTGGGCTATGTGTTGTGCGTGTTTTGTTTTGAGGTAGCATTTGCTTGGCTGTCTGCTTTGGAGGTTTCTGTTGCTTAGGTAGATTTTTATTTAGAGCCTCCGAGTATGTTTTTGTGTATTTATGTGTTTGGTTTGCTGATGTGGTTGGACTATGTGATACTGGAATTGTGTTGTGTGAGGTTACCTTCTCCTCCTGACTGGTTACACCAGTTTTGAGATGAGAGAGCTCAGCCTCCAGTTTGGCTAAATAGTTGCATCTCTTACATATATTTGAACCTGTTTGGAAGAGGAGAGGGTTGTCCATGTACATGAGACAGTTGTAACATTGCCTCAAAATTCCCAGATTCACCAGCTGGGCTGGAGAGGAAACCATTGACTGACCTTTGGACATGCTAGAGTAATATAGGGAAACTGAATTTAAGATGGACCAATAGAGGACAGGGTAATCGTAGAGAGTATAAGAGTAAGTAGTGCTTATGGTTTAATAGTGCTAACTTGTAGGATTACTTAACTGGACCAGTGAAGGGCCTTAGAATGAGAATATGGTGTTTAAATTGAGAGATAGAGCAGTTCTAAGGGAAAAAGTGAAGAGCAGACTTTGTGGAGCCAGGAATAGTTTAAACCCAATTAGGCGGCGCTGCCCGCTGTTGCTCTATGCACAAAAACATGCAAAACCACACCAAAGAGGGTTTTAAGAGAGGAAGATGAAGGAGTTTGGAATTGACCCAAAATGGCCAATAAAACTACAGTTTCAAGTCAGTAACCACTCCCACAGGGGCAGGCAGGCTGCTCAATGTTTTTCGCTGCCACTGATCAACAGAGAGACTTCCCTTTAACCCAAGCAAAAAATGGCCTCCAAGAAACTTACAAACAGTTCAAGAACAGCAAGCCTGTAACTGAACTTTTTTAAATCTGAGAAAAGTGGAAAAAAAGCAAGATTTTTTTTGTTTTTTTGTTTTTTTCTGAGATAGCAGAGGTTCACAAGTATCAACAAGTTATAACAGTGCAGTAAATGACCCCACACAAGAGTGCTAGGCCAAAGACAGATAAAATGCAAGTTTTGAGAAAAAAAACGATTTTAAAAATAAGTGCAAACAGGAAATTCTGTAAACAGCTCTAGGTTGTGCTCTAAATACAGTTACTAATACAGAAATCAAGTTTAACAAGCCAGAAAATGCTCAAAATAGGCAGCTATGCAGAAAAACTTAGCAAATACATGCATTTGGAGCATTTCTCCCCGGGCCTCCACTGAAAACAGGATCTGTGGAACCTAGTCGGACATTCCCGGTCAACAAATGTTAAATAAAATAAAATAAAATAAAATAAATAAAATAAAAATTAAAAAATAAGCAGAGAAAAAATATATAAAATCTCAAAAGTGGCTCCTTTCTTCTCTCAGCATTTTCTCCTCTTGGTGGGTGCTTCACCAACAACCAACAAGCCTGAAAAGACGTCAAAACCACAAGGCAACCAGGTTTTAAGAGAGGAAGATGAAGGAGTTTGGAATTGACCCAAAATGGCCAATAAAACTACAGTTTCAAGTCAGTAACCACTCCCACAGGGGCAGGCAGGCTGCTCAATGTTTTTCACTGCCACTGATCAACAGAGAGACTTCCCTTTAGCCCATGCAAAAAATGGCCTCCAAGAAACTTACAAACAGTTCAAGAACAGCAAGCCTGTAACTGACCTTTTTTAAATCTGAGAAAAGTGAGAAAAAAGCAAGATTTTTGTTTTTTTCAGAGATAGCAGAGGTTCACAAGAATCAACAAGTTATAACAGTGCAGTAAATGACCCCACACAAGAGTGCTAGGCCAAAGACATAAAATGCAAGTTTTGAGAAAAAAATGATTTTAAAAAAAAGTGCAAACAGGAAATTCAGTAAACAGCTCTAGGTTGTGCTCTAAATACAGTTACTAATGCAGAAATCAAGTTTAACAAGCCAGAAAATGCTCCAAATAGGCGGCTATGCAAAAAACTTAGCAAATAAACAGAGGAAAAATACTTAAAATCTCAAAAGTGGCTCCTTTCTTCTCTCAGCGTTTTTTCCTCTTGGTGGGTGCTTCACCAACAGCCAACAAGCCTGAAAAGATGCCAAAACCACAAGGCAACCAGGTTTTAAGAGAGGAAGATGAAGGAGTTTGGAATTGACCCAAAATGTCCAATAAAACTACAGTTTCAAGTCAGTAACCACTCCCACAGGGGCAGGCAGGCTGCTCAATGTTTTTCACTGCCATTGATCAACAGAGAGACTTCCCTTTAGCCCAAGCAAAAAATGGCCTGCAAGAAACTTACAAACAGTTGAAGAATAGCAAGCCTGTAACTGAACTTTTTTAAATCTCAGAAAAGTGGGAAAAAAGCAAGATTTTTTTTTTGTTTTTTTCAGAGGTAGCAGAGGTTCACAAGTATCAACAAGTTATAACAGTGCAGTAAATGACCCCACACAAGAGTGCTAGGCCAAAGACAGATAAAATGCAAGTTTTGAGAAAAAAACGATTTTAAAAATAAGTGCAAACAGGAAATTGACCAGTAACAAGTGTCATACCTCAGAGTTTGGGCTTGGGGCCTCTGTTATTTGGGATATACTTTTCTGAGGTTCAGGCCAAAACCAGTGGGCTATGGCTGACCAAGTTTGCAGATGACTGCAAGCTGGGGGCTGTCATCAATTCACAACAGTAAACCACTCCACACCAGGAATACTCAGAAAAAACCTTTACTGGTGCATCCAGTACCTCTGCTTTTGCCTTCAAGGAATATTTTTACACTCAAGCAGCATTTCCTTTATACACCAGTTAATTGAATAATTGATTAAATGTTCCTCATTACTCACAATTAAGTAATTACTAAAAATCTGTGTATACTGAAGGTTCCCTAAAATCATTTTACATCTCTTACTCTATAATGCATACATTCTTACAAATCTTTTTAATGCACATATTATTTATCTGGAGAAATGCAATTCATTATGTGTTAAAGTTTATGTATGTGTATATGGGTCCCTATGAGTTGATCGACAACTCAAAACAGCGACAGTGACTTCACCGACAAGTCACATCGCCGACATCGCAAAACACGGAGGTTTACCGAGTAATGGATGCAAATCCAGTTCTCATGCCTACCATGGTTGCATGACACTGCCACACTTAACAAACCATGGTAGGCATGAGTAGCGAATTTGCATCCGTTACTCGGTAAATCTCCGTGTTTTGCGATGTCGGCATGTGACTTGTCGAAGTCACTGCTGTTTTGAGTGTGTATATATATATATATATATATATATATATATATATATATATATAGATATAGATATAGATATAGATATATAAAGAATAAATAAATTAACAAAATAAATACTCAATATATAAACAGTATATAAACATTTTTTACAGATATAAAGCTCCAAGAAAAATATGTAGCCTTAGATATTACTCCCAGTGGTCTAAGGATTAGCAAATTACCAGCTTTTGATTTTGCTGAGAATGAAGATGATTTGCTTAGTGAATGGAATGTGGCATCTCTAGCCTGTACCAAGGCATGGCTGAGGGTGCACATCAAGCAAAATGTATGACAGCAAGAGAAACTGAGGGCTGATATCCTGCGTACACAAATACAACTGGAGGAGATGGCGACGGAAGCACTGTTGGAATCAAAGCTTAATGACATCAAAAGTAGGGTGGAGAAAGTAGAGGAGTCAGTTACCTTGCAGAAAAAGGGTAAACTGCAGGGTGACCTGAATGACTACAAGAGTAACATGATTTTATTGTGGCAACGTAAGGAAACCAGGGAAGGCCGTTGAGTCGGCGGTTTGGCAATAAGGAGCAAGAGGTGCATGATTCATCGATGCCATCAGGTGAAACTGCATCTAGCAGTAAAAAGAGTGTTTCCTTTGAAGACCTTAATGATGGCAGCTTGGATTCCTCACAGGACAAAGGAGCTACAGGCTCCTCAGGTACGTCAGAGGCTTCAAGAGGTCGGGAGAAAAAATGGGAGGGGAATTACAACTCCAGCAACAACAATTGCAACAGAAGTTTCAGGAACCACAAGAGACGAACCTGATGTGTGGAAAGAAGGAAGAGCTCAAGGGGTGGAAGAACTCAACGCTTTTTTGGAATCTGAATCTATTCCAGTTGTGGACAGTTTAAAAAAAGTAAAGTTGACTGAATGGACTTTAAATAGTGACATTTTTACCTTGTTGGATAAAGGGGTAAAATGTATCCCTACTTTTGTACCCAGCCTAGCTGATTTGATTTTGAAATAACCCGCTTTTGCCATAAGTTACATTTGAGGGCATTTTTCAAACATAAAAAAAAAAGTGGGGAAAATGTTGTGAATCTGGAAGCTGTTACAATAAATGAATCTTTATTTGAATATGATGAAAGTGTTGATGAAGATGATTCACTTTTGAATCTGTCTGATTATGATTCTGAAGAAAATATAGATGAGAATGATGCGTTGGTGATGGGGGGGGCACCCTGTAGATTCAGACCATGTTGGATTTCACACTGGATATGGAAAACTTTAGATACCATGTATCCCTTATAAAAGTATATTTATACTCCCTAAGGTATCCACGAGTATTTGTATTTTTGAAAATGTGTTGTGTTAACAAATGGAGATAGAGTACAGAAAATTTAAAAAGAGTATGATTCATTATAATTTAACAAAGACCCAATGGGAAGCATTACAACAACTAAGATCAAATAGTGACAATTATACATTTCTGCATGCCAATAAAGGGGGCAACTGGATGTTAATGACCAAACAACAATATAATGATATGACTATGGAATTATTAGGGGACACATGGGTTTATGAATCATTGCCTTATAACCCATTCAAAGAGTTTAATATGATATTGTTGGACATTTTGGAGAGAGGAGAGAGACTAAGTTTTCTTAATGGACTAGATGTTAAAAACTGCACATCAAAACCCCCAAAGATGTGTTATTTAGAACAATACCCAAAATACATAAAAACATAGACAATCCCACAGGAAGACCCACAGTGTCATCCAAGGGCTCTTACTTACAAAATGTAGGCATGCTTCTGGACAGCCAACTGAAATTTTATTTACCTAGAGTAACATCACATATTAAAAACAGAAAGGAGTTGGCTGACATTGTGGTTGGCATGGATAGGCCCTAGGAATACTATTGGGCCTGTGTAAATGTCAAGTCTTTATATACAAACATAAAGAATAAATGTGGCTTGGAAGACATTAGGGTTATGATGAGGCAAGGACCACGTACTGATTTTGTTATTAGGTTATTAGACTTCTCGCTTACACATAATTGCTTCCATTTTGGTAACCAACATTTCCTGCAAATGGTGGGCACAGCGATTGGGGCTTCATATACCCCCACCTATGCTCTCCTGTTCATGAATTGCTTTGAAATGAATTATGTTTACAATGTGATATTTTATAAATGGAATGTTGTTTTGTTTAAAAGATATATAGATGATCTAATATTCATTTGTAAAGGTAACATTCATGAATTTCAGGATTTTATACAGGAGATGCATGGCAATAGATTTGGGTTACAGTTCACTTATAGTACCAGCAGGGGGAGTATGCAATATCTAGATTTGGAATTATATGGGGTGAGGAAGCCCATATTGGGTGTCGGCCATTCACCAAGGCCACTGCAGTTAACAATTTTCTCAGAGCAGACAGTATGCATGCTCCATATTTGTTAGCTTCATTGCCTTATGGTGAATTTTTGAGGATAGCAAACAATACTTCTGATCGCAGCAGGCTGGGTTATGAATTTGGGAAGGTTAGGAACAAGTTATTAAATAGAGGTTATAACATTGAAGTTTTCAATAAAGCTGAAAAGAAGGTATTAAGGAAATTAGGTCTAACACACAGTAGGAGATGGAATAAAATGACTAGAGAAGTTGGGAAGGCAACAGATGGAAAAAAAGGAGATTCAGATAAATTATTTTTCGTGAATAGATATTGTCCCTTTTCTGAAATTCTCATAGGATTAGTTCTGAGATTTTGGCCTATAATAGTAAATGATGAAAAACTGAAGGACATTTTTCTGGATAAAGTTACCTTTCCCTACCGTAGTTTTAAAAACCTAAGAGAATTAACAACAGGCACATAGGTGAAGGAAAAGAAAAGGATAGGCATCTTCCCCTGTGGTAGATGTAGGGTTTGTAATAAAATTAGGAATTTAGATGGAAAAGTAATAAATGGTAAGGTCTATAAGGACAACGATTATTATAATTGTGACACCAGGGGGGCTATCTATATTTTAGGATGTGTATGTTACATAACAAAATGGTATATTGGTCAAACCAAAAGGGCCATGAAGAAAAGAGTTATGGAACATTTAAGTGATATAAGAAGGGGTAGGATGGATAGTCCTGTTGTGCATGATTTCATTACACATCATGAAGGTAGTGATGCTTCTCTCTTTTATTGTGTGTTAGCTAAACCCCATTTATATCAAGAGGAAGAATTTGCATACAAACTGACACAATTGGAAACTAAAAGCATTATAAATTATGGTACCCTGTGCCCCAGGGGATTAAATCTAGATATTAATTTAAACATGAGGTAGGGGTGATATAATTATAATAATAAAATATCCAGAGAGTTATTTAAATGTTTTCCACTAATATTTGACTTCTGTTTTTTGTATTTATGCAGTTTCTACAAAAACTTGTTTATATATGGTTTATACATTGAGTATTTATTTTGTTTATTTATTGTTTATATATATATATATATATATATATATATATATATATATATATATAGACACACACATAAAATTTTACACATAATGAATTGCATTTCTCCATATAAATAATATGTGCATTAAAAGGTTTTGTAAGAATGTATGCATTATAGAGTAAGAGATGTAAAATGATTTTAGTGAACCTTCGGTATACACTGATTTTTAGTAATTACTTAATTGTGAGTAATGAGGAACATTTAATCAATTATTCAATTAATTGGTGTATAAAGGAAATGCTGCTTGAGTGTAAAAATATTCCTTGAAGGTGAAAGTCAAGGTACCTGATGCAACAGTAAATCTTTTTTTCTGAGTATTCCTGGTGTGGAGTGATTTATTGTTGTGACTTGCATATGTCCTTGTGTGTTTTTTTCAGCTGTCATCAATTCCCCTAGTGATGTAGACATCATCCAAGAGGTTCTCACTCAGACAAAAGACTGGTGCCAGAAACATGGCCTGAAGGTGAATACCAAAACTTGCAATTATCATCTCCTTTGGGGTGAGTGACATCTCCACAAATTATCACATTAATAACAATGTCCTAAGCATGTAATCAGTCGTGAGGGATTTGCACACCAGGTTGATAGCAACCTGACTATTGACCACCATGTTTCTTCCATTGTATGGAAAGCCTTCTATATAGCCCACCTCATAAGTAAGATTATCTCATCCATGAACAAAGAGGTCAAAACATCCCTATATTCTTCCCTTATAAGGCCCATTATTGAATACAATGCCCCTTTTGGCATGTACCTCGCAACGCACATGCAGCAGCTGGAGAGATCACACAGGTTCCTCACCAGGAGAATTCATGGCCTCAAACATCTACCATACACAGATAGGCTAAAAGCCCTATCCCTCTACTCAGTTTCATACAGACCCCTCAGGGGTGACCTCTGACTGGCACACAAGGCAATCACAGACCCCATCTTGATGGGACTGCTGCATATCCGCAAGCCAAGCTCCACTCAAGTAATTCACACACAAGACCTCAACCTAGTCTGTGAAATCAACAGGACTTGTTGGTGGAAAAAAGTAATGTTGAAAGGACTCCATTCGCAACTAAACAGCTTCAAGAATTTATTAAAGTACTAAAAGCCAATAAAATAACGTGAGCGCTTCCGTCTCACCACAGAGACTTCATCAGACAAATAATGCATTCCACATCACTTCCTTAAATACCCTCCTTAAATAACCTGTTGCAGTACATCATATAAAATAATCTTTCACATTATAAATTAAAATGTTAATAAAAAACTGTTTTCCAAGCTTGTGTCATAACGTTTTCCACAAATTTAAAAAGTTTAAATAATAAATACATTTTTCGTTTATACATATAGTACCAAGAATTACAGAACCAAAATATACTATTTAAGTCTCCAGCATCCTATAATAACTGCCCTTTCCTTAAAATGGGTTTAACAGATACATATTCATTCAGACCGAGGGGGGTGGGGGGCTTTTAACCTAAGTTGCCATATCAACTCCTTTTTTATTAATGTTAATTTCCAGTCACCTCCTCTTGGGTTCTTTTTCACAACATCAAAGATACCAAGCTTGAAAGTGCCAAATTTGACACACTCACATGAGTGTTTGTATATGGCACTCGTTTTTTTTCTTGTTGTTATGTCATAAAGGTGCTCATAAATTCTATTTTTGAGTGACCTCTCAGTTTTGCCTATGTAAAAACTTTGGCAAACCCCACATTTTGCTAAATATACCAATTTGAAGGATGCTCAATTACCTCTTTTGAAATAGATTTTTACTCTGTAGTCCATTTCCTAAGGTTAGATTTTGTGTACCAATGATGTAGGAACAAAAATTGCATGCTCCACAAGGTGTTGTCCCCTTCTCACTTCCCCATTTTTGAGTCAGTCACCCTCAAGGAGTTCCTTAACATTCTTTCCTATCCTGTAGGTGAACCTCAACTTGTCACCCACTATTTCACTTAGGTCTTTACTGATTTTAAAAATGCTCTAATTAGATGGAGTATGTCACTCAAAGGTTTGGTAAAATGGTTAAACTTCATAATAAATGCTTTATCAAACTCTTTATCTGAATCCTGAATGTTTTCTGTATCAAACCCCACCCCGAAAAGGGTGTGTGTATTTAGTACCCCATCCTTTGAGAACATCCTCCAAAATTTTGGTGACCAGTTTACTAGGGTAGCCCCTGTTAGTGAACATTTCTTTAAGCTTATTTAATTCTATCGCTAGTTCATTCCTGTCAGATGTCATCCTAGCTATCCTAATAGCTTGAACCTCCACTAGGTTTCTTTTTTGAAATTGGGGGTGACAACTATCATAGTGCAAACAGCTGTTACACCAGGTATCCTTTCTATGGATGTTAGATTTAAATTCTTCAATAATGTGTAACACAGTTACATCCAGGTAGTTAATTTTGCCCTTGTTCCACTCATGTGTAAACTTAAAATATGTGGTACAACCATTTAGGTACTCCAGGAATCTAGGTATTCCCTCAGGGTCACCATCCCACAAAATAAAGATGTCATCCAAATACCTTGCATATAAGTATAGGAATTTTGAAAAGGTACTTTTAAGGACATATTGCCTTTCCCATCCCAACATGACAAGATTTGCATAAGCAGGGGCACACACTGCCCCCATCACTGCTCCAGTGACTTGCTGAAAATATTCACCCTGGAAGTGACTGTAGTTGTTCTTCAGAATAAGCTCCATTAATTCAACTAATAAATTAACCAGTTCATCAGATAGTATAGGTTGAAAAGAAAGGGATCCATGGAAAAATTTAAGTCCCTCATTCTTGGGGATAACTGAAAAAAATCTTTTACGTAAATGGTCAAAAAAATCAGACCTTCCTTCCAAATGGAAGATTTTAATCTACTCAAGAAATCCCATGAATCTCGTATCAGGTGTGGGGTGTTAAAAACTATTTTCTTCACATTATGGTCTATGTATATTGCTAGTGGGTGGGTTTTAGAACCCTACTGAACAACTTCCACATTTACATCTTATGGTTAAAAAATTATGAAAATTTGTTTTCTATATGGTATTACAAATGGATTATCTGAAAATTAGCGTATTCTGCACTGTTGTTGTTCCATGGTGGAAGCAAGCAGACAGCATTTTCTGAGCTGCTCCAGAGTGAATGAGTTAAGGATCTTGTGTACTAATTCTAATCCATATTTGTTAAATAAGCCAATGAAATTAGTAACAAGCTCTTCATTGTAAGCTAAATCAAATGAAAACTTGTACAGCCTTAATCTTTAGGGAACAATCTTTAAATTAATACATTGTCTTAAATAGCTATTTTCTATGTGTGTACTTTAAATCTAAAAAAGCCATTTCTCAAACTGAAACAGTGTCTCTTAAAGTAGAACCAGCACTCTAGTTGACACCAAGGCTGGCTGCATTGTTTACAGCATTAACAGTATGAGACACAAAAGGTTTATCTACAAGAGTCCTAAAATTGAGTTTAGCATTGTCATTCTTGTTTCCAGACATTTTAAAACCTGGCTGATCAGATACAGGATGCATAAACTAATTAGTTTGAACAAAAACATCACCTTCAGCCTATGCATAAGTCTGCTGTCATTGTAACAGGAAATCCTCATTTGCAGCTGCTCCAGTTTCCTGGTTAGTGGAAGAAATGTCAGCATTCATCACAGGCTGAGAAAACAATACTCCAAAGTTTGTATTTAGATCCAAAACTGCTATTTCTACTCTGTCAGAATTATCAGCAGCATGTATAGAACTCACCAGTGGAGAGAAAGCTGCCATGCCCCCTTTCCTTAAGAAACCACTGTCCTCTCTCTTCTGATTGGGTGAACAGCTCAACATACCTCCCAACTGTACCCAATTACTTGTTTTTTACTGAGTTTTGGGAGTCCAAATAATGGAGTGCCATGATTCCCAAGTGGCACCCCTTAATTTCCGATTTCTTTTCCAAGCTTTTTTAAATTTTTTTTATTTTTGTGCTTTTTGAGCTGACATCATCACGTGCACAATGACGTCAGCTCCATGAGCCTGTCAGAATTGAGCTCTAGGGCTCACGTGCTCATATTTCTGGCTGGCTGTTTGAATGCATCTGATCTAATGACTAGTTTGGAGTTTATTTCTGCTTGCTGCTGCATATCTTCTGGACTCTTTATTTGTGCACATAGTTATTTCTGCTTGAGTTGCACAGCTTTGAAGGTAAATTTCTCGTTATTAGCTGCAAAGCTGGGACTATTTTTATTTCTGCTTATCCTGCTTGTGAACATTAGCTGCAGAGCTTTTAAGGTGAACGTTAGCTGTGAATGTTTCTTGTCATTAGCTGCAGAGCGGGTACTGCTTTTATTTTTGCTTATCCTACTTGTGAATATTAGCTGAAGAGCTGGTACTGCTTTTTAGTTGCAGAGCTATTAAGGTGAACGTTAGCTGTGAATGTTTCTCGTTATTAGCTGCAGAGCTGGTACTGCTTTTATTTCTGCTTATCCTGCTTGTGAACGTTAGCTGCAGAGCTTTAAAGGTGAATGCTAGCTGCGGACCTTTTAAGGTGAACATTAGCTGCGAGCTTTTAAGGTGAACATTAGCTGCAGGGCTTTTAATGGGTTTTTTTTGAGCTTTTTAGGTTATTTTTCAATTCTGGTAGATAGAGTGTGTGGACTCGAAGTTATATTTCTGCTTGAACTATCCTGCGCTTAGGTACTGCTTTTATTTCTGCTTGTGAATGTTAGTTAGCTGTAGAGCCTTTAAGGGTGTGTGTGTGTTAGTTAACCATAGAGCTTTTAAGGGTGTGTGTGTTAGTTAGCCGCAGAGCTTTTAAGGGTGTGTGTGCTAGTTAGCAACAGAGCTTTTAAGGGTGTGCGTTATTTAGCCGCAGAGCTTTAAAGGGTGTGTGTGTGTTAGTTAGCCACAGAGCTTTTAAGGGTGTGTGCGTGTTAGTTAGCCACAGAGGTTTTTAAGGGTGTGTGTGTTAGTTAGGCACAGAGCTTTTAAGGGGATGTGTGTTAGTTAGCTGTAGAGCTTTTAAGGGTGTGTGTGTGTGTGTGTTAGTTAGCCGCGGAGCATTTAATGGTGTGTGTTAGTTAGCCACAGAGTTTATGTGTGTGTTAGTTAGCCACAGAGCTTGTGTTAGCCACAAAGCTTGTGTGTGTTAGTTAGTCGCAGAGCTTGTCTGTGTTAGTTAGCTACAGAGCGTGTGTGTTATTTAGTTGCAGAGCAAGCATGTGTGTGCATGTTATTTAGCCACAGAACTAGTATGTGTGTGTGTGTGAGTGTGTGTGTTAGTTAGCCGCAGAGCGACCATGTGTGTGTGTGTTAGTTAGCCACAGAGCGAACATGTGTGTGTGTGTGTGTGTGTGTGTGTGTGTGTGTGTGTGTGTGTGTGTGTGTGTGTGTGTGTGAGTGTTTTTGTGTAATTCCCCCAAGTTAGAGGTACTCAGGCTCAAACCCTGTACCTTGGGTACAGGGTAAAAAGACCCGAAAGTCCCTAGCCACCACCACTTGCGAAATTATGCCTCATATTTTTGTTCTGTTCTTCATTGCATCTGTGGTTTTCAGGATGTTTTTAGTAAATCTCTAAAGGATTGAATTCACTAAATAATGACAGGCATTTGAATTTTAGACATCATATTCTTCAGAATATAAACAGTAACACAAAGCCTTTTATTCTAGTAATTTTCTAAGTTTATAAGATCAGTTTTTGAAATTTGTCCCTATTTTGGGGCTGTAGTCCCCTATTATTGGCTGTGTCCAGAGTTTTTGTGCTAAGACATTAAGAGCTATGGTGAGAAGTGAGAACTGAATTCTGTATTCCCCCATTATTGCCTTTGTCCAGGTTTTTTGTGCTAAGAGGTTGAGAGCTATGGTGAAAAGGGAGAACTGAATTCACTAAATGATAGCCATTTAAGTTTCCGTCTTCCTGTCTTTCAGGAAACTGCTGATTTGGCATAGTGGTATATTGCTGTGGCTGTAGTGCGCAGGATCCTGGGTTCAGGACTTGGCAATAAAATGCATTATGGTAACACAACATTTTATTCTAGCAACTTTCCAAAATTATACAAGCAATGTTTATAATGTGTCCCTGGTTTCTGGCCTTTTGCCCCCCCCCAAAAAAAAAAATATCTGAAATTGAAAATAAGTGTGAGAAGCTGTACAAGATGCCTATGGCTTACACTACTATCATTCTATTTATTTAAATATATATATATGTATAAATATATATATATATATATATATATATATATTTGCGTGTGTGTGTGTGTGTGCGTGTGCGTGTGTAAGTAGACTTTTATGATGGAAATGTTCTGAATTGGGCCATTATGTAATTATTGGTTCTGCCTACTGAAAAAATGTTCAAACAATAAATTTAAAATGCGATTGTGTTTGTGTGTGTGTGTGTGTGTGTGTGTGTGTGTGTGTGTGTGTGTGTGTGTGTAAGTAGACTTTTATGATGGAAATGTCATCTAAGTTGGGCAGTTTTCTCAATATTGGTTCATGCATTTTGTTTCATTGCCTACTGGAAAAATGTTCAAACAATAAATTTAAAATGCGCTCTAACTTAAGTATAACAAGTGTGCTGTATTATACAAGGAATATAATTTAATAAAGTCAGGATGGTGTATCAAAGAATGCATGTGTGTTTCTTGTTTTGTGTACAAGGGGCCTATGATTTGAAAACAGCCCAAAGGTAATCTTTATCCACTACTCACCAGATGCATTTTCTTTGGACATGCTGTTTCAATGAATGTGAGTTTCAAGGGCAGAGACGTTTTAATGTCAAGTCTACTTTCATTGTGAGACAGTATTGCTTTGTTTTGCAGATATCAATTAGTGTTTGTGCATTGTGCTATAAAATGTAAAAATAAAATCCAAATCATTGTAGAAGTAAATCAGTATGCATGCACACATTAGTGTTCATGGTAACTGGGGCAAAATAGCCAGGTAATAGGACATTGGAATTGCTGCATGGGGACTCTGGTGCCATATTTTGGTTGTCTGTTCAATTTGCATTTGAATGTTGGTATCCTACAATTCCATTGGAGTGAGTAGGGTTACATAATTATGTATGCAAATTTTACGTTAATCGGCATACAGATTTGTACCTATTTTTCATAGGTTCATAGGTTCATAGGTTGGTACTAGGCTATCAACCCTAGGGCCTATACAAGCCTAGCCATAGCAATTCCCTGGCTTGTCCAGATTTTTGATGTTTCCAGGTTGAGAAGTATGCTGTTCAATCAGTCTATTAAGTTCACCTTTTAAAGCTGCAATGTCCTTCTTAAGCTGGTTAAAATCTGAGCATTCTCCCAAGTCTTGGAAATAGGAAATTCATCCAGGGAATCCATAGAGGCCCACGATCACCAGTCGAAACTCAGAAGATACAATATAGGTGCAGTGTCAACCAAAAACACTTCAAAATAGTAAAAATGAATGCCATGGAGGGTTCACAAATTGTTTCAAAACAATTTAATATTATACTATAAACACTGAGCACTTTCATCTCCCAAAAGAGACTTCATCAGAATAATTACAGTCCAACACCAAGTCATTATATAGTATCTAAAAGCAATTTTCATTGGCTGTCATTGATGAATCAATTGTACCTGTTATTTTCATATATTTTTATCTTAAAGATCCCAGGTATATGAGAACAGTTAGTGCATAGAAAACTTCAATCTTGTTACAAATAAGGCACACACATAATTTGTGTATACACGTACGTACCAAACAACATTATAATAGTAAATGATAGTTGGATAATCTAAAATTTAATGGCTTTTGTACTTAACACATCAGTAATAGACACATTGTAATTTAAACTGGGGGGGGGGGGCTTGTACCAAGTCTAAGTTGCTACTTCATCTCCCTCACGTTTAAAAAAAGTTTTTCTAATCCCCCCTTTTGGAACCAACATTTTTTTCCAGGATACCAGAGGAAAGTACAACTGGACAGAGTCCATTTTCTGCAGAGGCCTGGGAGAAATTCCAGATGCATGTCTTTAGAATGTGGGAGGAAACCCTTGCAAATGAAGGGAGCACATGCAGACTCCACATAGAAGGCACACCAGCTAAGAATCAAACTGGAAAGCCTGTTGCTGAGAGGTGACAACACTAACCTCTGCTCCATTGCACCACTCATCCAGTCTATAACACTTCATCCAAGAGTCATTTTCATCAGTTGAAAGCTGGCTCAATAATTCTCAGCTTCTACTCAATTCAGAAAAAAAAAAATACAAAGCTGCTGCTATTCCTCCCAAAAGCCCTTACACACTTAAAACTAGATTTCTCATTAAAAGCATCTGATAACACTCCCTACAGGACACATCCCCCTTACATCAAGCTACTAGGCATGGCAATTAATAACCTAAAATTTTGACTTACATGTGCAACAGGGTATCAAAAAAAAAACATCATCAAAATTTGGATCTATATCACTTCAGCAAAAAAACTGTTTGTTGAATACCTTTTTGTTGAACTCAATTTGTTGAAGCCTCAATCTGCCGAACGTTAATTTAAGCAAATTCTTTCACAGGGGGAACATGTTTGGCATACCTAATGAACGTCACAAAAATCACATGCTCCCTAACTAAATATGCCAACTCTGAGATGAAACTACTGTGGGGAAAAGGGTAAATTCTTGATGATGGCCAGGCATTTTTTCTCTAGGAAGAAATTTACGTAAACGACTGTTCGATGGATCAAGTCTTTGACAAACAGAGTTCAACAAAAAGGTGTTTGACAAATAGGTGTTTTGAGAATGTGAAGTAGACCCCAACATTTTGGGGTACTCCATAGAAAAAAACTTCTTAACTGATTCATTCAGGAAACTCCTGACCTCTACGCTCCTACTTCCCACTTTACTAATCTATGAACCTATGAACCTATAAAGTATATGGCTCGCCATTACTGCTTAACCTTCAAGCTTCTAACCAAAACAAATTAAACCATAGGAACAATAAAATAGCAAAATATGCCACTAACTAATGAAACAGAGCCCATCACTGCCTAGCCCGAAAAACATCTTGATTTGCTTGAATTACTGAAGCGACTCACTTACGCGCAACTACACCTGGTCCACAAAATAATATGCACATCAGGACAAAGCAAAGCCCTCTAGACTTATTGCACACATGTACCCCTGCTAGGCCACTTCAAATGCTCCTATCTTCCTACAAACCATACCTGTCAGCAGGAAATTCTTTCTGTTCCAGCTATGTAGTGCACTCCTGGAACTCTATCCCATTATCCCAAACATGCTAACTACCTTTCCAATTTTGCAACCTATCTAAAGAAATCTGTCTGACACTTGTAACTGTACATTTACAACCTTCAAAACAGATGCATGACCACCTACTCACTATAACTATGCTTTTCTCACTATAAATTCACTAACACCAACATTTCTTAGAAGGTAGTAATTGCCTAAACTCAAAGGTAGCTCTCACTTTAATGATACCACACCACTAATGTATGCTCTTCTACAGATTCAATCAACACTTACTACTATTTATTTTTATCATGAGTGTCTTTCATAACATTCTCATCTTTCTAATAATTGACTCTGTCACTATGCATTTAATTTTCCCTTTGCGTTACACCTTCTTGTCTCATTCTGTTGCTCTGTCTATTTTGGCAGCAGAATTCACTATTATTTTTCACCTTCCTACATTATTTGAAATGCAATCAATATTGTGAATAACTATGTATTAATGTACTTGACAGAGACCACTTCTACAATATATCTACTGTAAAATGTTTTATGTATGTCTTTGTGGAGGCTCATTGTAAAATATTTAATTTGTTTGGAGGCTTTTCTCCTATTGTACATAATTACTCAATTACTGTTTACATCTTTTTTTAATCTTTTGTGGAGCTTCACTCCCTTGGACTTCACTGAAAATGGGACATTGACTCAGATGGACTTTCCTGGTTATTAATGAATAAACAAACAGATAAATAAATAAAAATAGAGATCTGTCACTAGCAATGAAGTAATAAATAGCTGGATTTGTTAATGGTGATTAATATCTCCTGAAGCTCCAAGTTAGGGTAGTGTGCAATTTGATATGAGGTGACATACAGATACTATACCTCAGCTGATAGGTCCTTTCTGTTAATATCATCTACAGAGGATGCTGTTACTGCACTGAAGCCATGGCTAAGTGACTATGGAAATATGAGCATGTCTGTGTTGGAGTAGAGTGCCAAGTTCTGGAATCTTTCTATTTAGTTTCCTAATATTGTGTAGTGCTACTGAATTTGTTGAATGTTGACTGAATTTGAGTTTGAGTCTGCAGATGTAGCATAGATTAACTCAGAACCACACTATACTGGCAAATTCCACAAGGTATACAATTCATCCTGCTATACAAGGAAGCAGATATTGAAGCAGCAGACCAGGTTTCATTAGTATGCATTGCAGCAAGGTTTTTGAAATAATATGCAACTGTCGGTGTCAGTATGCGACAGTAATAATACATATAACATAATGAAGTCTCTTTCATAATGAAGAATCATAAGGCCTGGGAGAAATGGCTCAATGACAAAACTGCAACTAACAAACAAACATATCTAGAACTATAAAATAAAGCTAAATATATATATATATATATATATATATATATATATATATATATATATATATATATATATATATATATATATATATATATATATATATATATATATTAGACAGGACAAAATAAATTACTATAGCAGTGTCCAATCAAAAAAATCAAAGAAACCCACAAAAATTTTGGGCTGCCAACAAAAACATTCTATAGCCAGAACAAACTAGTACCCCTTCCCTAACACTCACTGATACTAAAGACAACATAGCCTCACAATTTAACAGATACTTCACTCAATCCATACTAACTCTTATAAATAATAACTGTTCTTCACCTACCCAGACTCACATAATACCCACACTAGATCCCGATAACTTCTATTTCCAACCTGTCCCAGTAAACACCATAGTTAAAAATCTTAAAAGGCTTAAACCTACTACACCTGCTTCTGACTATCTACCTGCAAAATATCTAAAAATGGCTGCAGAAACAATATCTTATCCAGAATCCATATTAGTAAATCGATCCATGTCAGAACAAGAAGTCCGTAAAATTTGGGAAGTCTTATATATCAACCCACTACATAAAGGTGGAAACTCAACAGAATTATCAAATTACCGGCCAGTAGCTATACTATCATCATTATCTAAAACACTTGAGAGGTACATCCATTCACAAATCTTGAACTATCTAATAACCAACAATCTTCTGTCTAACACTTAGCATGGTTTCCATCCTAATCGTAGCAATACCACTGCCATTGTTAACCTTACAAACATTATTAACAACCATCGCAAGGATGGCAATTTAGTTTCCTTCATCTTTTTTGATATGGCCAAAGCTTTTGATGTTTTCTCCCATTCTATACACTTAACCAAACTCTCAGAACTGAAACTTTGCCATTCTGCATTTACTTGGTTCCAGCAATATCTAACTGGATGCCAACAAGCTGTAAAACTGCAACATAATCTCTCTTTATTACTGCCTATAAGCTTGGGAGCTCTACAGGGATCTGTTCTGGGCCCTCTCCTTTTTATTATCTTTACTAACAATTTTCATACTGCCACCCCACTTGCCTCCGTAGTTCAATATGTAGATGATTCCACCCTGATTTATGCCACCCCAACACTGCAAAAACTCCAAAAAAATCATCCAGCAGTCATTTAATACCGTGAAATCTTGGCTAAACAATGCACAGCATATACTTAATCCTACCAAAACAAAACTCATGCTCTTCTATCCAGCTAGACCTGCAGATGCCCACCCAACATTCATTATCTCATCTTTAAACCATACAATTATTTCTCCAGTTTCCCAAACAAAATTATTTGGAGTGGTCATTGACCATAATATAAAATTTGATACACATATGTCACAGACCATAAAAATGTTTGCAAAATAACCAGGAACCCTGTACAGAAATCAACACTTTCTAAATAAATGTTCAAAGGCTATTACAGCAAGAACCCATCTTATCTCTACACTGCTATATGCCTCACAAATTCTTACAAACATTAAGAAATCTGACCTAGCAAAACTCAAAACTTGATATAATAAAAATCACAAAGTTTGCCACAGTAACAAATGTCAAATCCCATCTTTGTTTGGCTTTAAAACAACTATCCTGGCTCGAACTACCAAATCTACTTGTTTATAATCAAATCACCTTCACCCGTCAAATACTAAATCAACAAGAAAAAATAGCAGCACTTCAAGGTCTACTAATACATGACTCCAATAACAGGGTATTGCATTCCAGTAACAAATCCTTCCTAAATATATCCAAACCTAACAATGCAGCCGGAGTTTCCCTTTTCTCCAACTGCATTGCCAAAGCATGGAATTCCTACCATTAACTATCAGAGCAACTGCTAACACTTACAACTTAAAAAACAAAACTTTTGAAATCACACCTAATAAAATCATGGACCTGCACGTGCACACACCCTGGTAAGGAAATAGATGTCTTAAGGCAGCTAAAGGAACACAACCTGTTATTTTTGTATTTGAATAGTATACCCCTACTAAGCATATATATATACTTAACGTGCTTGTTTTCTATCCATATTCACAGTATTGATATTTTTTGTATCCTATCTAGACTGATTGTATCAGTGAAATGTAAAACATGTATGTTCATTTTATACTTGTATCTGAGATTGAATCAATATTTGTATCTGTACGTTGTATATGTATCTTATGGTTATTTATAAATGTGGAGCTTTTCTGCCCAAGCTTCTGCTGAATAAGGATGTTTTGTCCAGTCAGACTTTCCTGGTAAATAAATGTAAAACAAATAATTAAAAAGTCCATTACCAGTACTTTTGACAGCCTTCACTGCCTGACCTTTACAGATAAGCAGACAGTAAACTACTGTATTTTATTAATACTTTTCTCATACATCTGCTCATCCAGCTCACAAACTTCTCTTCTTTATTATTTACACACATCTCATCTGCTGCTAGTCTTTGTCAAACAGGTTCTGCTGTCAGCTGTCTGAAACATCTGATGTCATGATAATGGCTTATCTTGGAAGTAATAACAATGATATTTTGCAGCAAAATGGGCAAATGTGCAAACAAAGAGAAAAGCATCCAGCAAAACTCTGTCATTTAATGTAATTATTTATTGTTGCTTTCTTTCCTCATTGATATTTGCTTCATTAGCTGTTATTACAAATAGTGGACTTATGAATTGTTTTTGAAATGCCTTATTTTTTAATTTTAATTCTAGTTAAATGAAAGTGTTATGCTTGACAGCCAAATAGTTTTGATATGACTAGAAATAAGACTTCACGTTCACAAGACTGACAGTTTTCAATGCAGCGTCCTTCCTGAAGCGTATGATATATGTGAATGACCTCCAAATTTTATTTTTAAATACTAATATTAAGTAATTTTTCCTACTGATGATCTCTGAAAGGTAAGGTAAGAGAAATAACACCATTAAACATGTTGAAATTTAGACTGAAATTTTTGAAAGGAAAGAAAAATACTCTAAGGGGGTTGTACTACTCATATTGTGAATGATAAGGAGGTTATAAAATTAGCTTAAGAGATTTGCTACTGACTACATTGCAATAGTTTAAAATGCTTTTTCATGTGAGCAGCAGATGAAACAAGAGTGCTGCAATGAAGTGATTTGCATAACCACCATTCATGGATGCATTTGGTTGCCAGGGTGGATACTGAGGTCAAATACTTATATCAGTTATGGTACAGTAATGAGCTAAAAGGCATATACAAGCACATGATTTTAAGTTTAATTTTATATTTTAATATTAAATGCCTCCTTCTTAATTAACTTGTAACAGACCAGCTTAAGTAAGTTTAATATGGAGGTGAAAACAAAAGTGGGCGTAATTTGAATGCAGTAAAATGACGTATAATATACTCCGCATGTCACATAGTAAAATAGCAAAGACTTCCATCAAATAAATACAGATGTGCCTCAGAAAATCTATGCCATATCTCTTTTTCCTATGATGTCTTTACATATAGTAGTGTTACCTGGCTGTAGTATAGTGAAGTTAAACGTGTAATCAGTGATCAATTTAGAATGAAACATGGCCTACTTACTGTTGACAATGCCTCTTTGGGGGGGTCTCACTGAAGCTTAGGGCAGGATTTAATACCATTGTCTGAATCGGTAAGATGCCGCCAATTATTATATCACCATCTATAGCATATGCTTCCAAGCCTGAGCCTGAAAATGGGCAAAGAAATTTGTACTCTTCACATTCAGCTATGAAAATCAAAAATGTCCAAGAAACTAACAGTTTTGCTTCCATCACTGCTTTCCAAATATGTAGTAGCTTGGAGCTCTGAATCCCAACAAATATATTGCTAAGCATAATTATATAAATTGCAAGACATATTTATTACATAATCTGTTTATTGTAATTATCTGTTGCAGGTGATAGTTCAACCTGTTTTGAATCTCAGATATATTTAACTCCACTTTTAATTGCAACTTTGCATGTATATCTGTTATTAATGGCTAACCATACAATTTTCACAAAAGAGCCATCTGCAAATGGAATGCTGATGCAATACTTTTTTTTTCAGAAAGAAAAAAATAAAAATAAAAACATCTGGAGTTAATATTATGAAGTCTATTCCTGCATTTAATGTTTCATTTCATCCTCAAGGTCTCAAAGGAAATAACTTGTCTGTTTAGCATGTACTACAATATTCTTATATTTTGCTAGTTTTTGGCTATTCTGTTTTTGTGACATGAGGAAAGACCAGAGCAGAACAACAGAAACTGATGTTTCAAATATTTTTTATCCTGTGTTACACAAGGAGAATATAATTCTTATCTTACATAGAGGCAACAATAAATTTCAGTTATACAAACAGCCCATAGATTGAGCACATACTTCTGGGCATGATTCAAAGTAATCAATATCTCTTCAAATTCGCATAAAATAAAAAATCCCACCATGATAAATGTCTGCCTTCCTGTCTCTCCATCTGTCTCTTTGTCTTTATATGATTCTTTTTCACTTAATTGCATCTGCACTTGAATGAAACACAGATGGTGGAACAAAATTGACTGAGAACACTTTTGACTGAGGGCTCATTTAACTGACTCATGATTCACTGAAGACTGTAGAAATATACAGATAATATTTGACAAAACTGTTTTGATTACAGGAGGTGATAGGGAACTAACACTAGAAGATTAGGTATGGATTGGCAATGTCCACTGCCATGCCATATCTTCACATGTGTAGATGTTTGCATTTCTGCACCATCTCCAATTCACTGTGTGTGGTGCAACTGTCAAATTAGTGTAAATAAGTAAGGGGAGTCAGGGCCAAACCCCCTGCTCAGGGAACTCTTTAAGGTATATTTGCTTTGTAGAATGTCTTCAGTTAAGTGTGATTCAGTGAAATCAGCTTTTAGTCAAATGTGTTTTCAGTAATTAGTGCCACTGATTTATTTCAGTTAAATGCATTCAATCAAATTGTGTATATATATATATATATATATATATATATATATATATATATATATATATATATATGTATACATCAGTATGCACGCATTTGGTTGGCCAGTGGATGGCCAACCAGAAAATGTTCGAAAGCAGTGCGGTGACTTTGCATAATTGCGAATGCAATTATGTCGAAATGCAAAACATCCCCCCTTTTTGACCCATGGTAGCACTTGTTTAGGTGGTAGAATGTTCGGGAATGTTGAACTCAGAGTATTTTATGACATTCTGACTGTTTGACACCTAGAAATTTGACATTCTGGTTCGGAAATACCGAAGTTCGGCATTTGGTCGTGCGACCAAATGCATGTATTCCAGCTATATCTATATCTATATTTGTGTGTGTGTGTGTGTGTGTAAATATATATATATATATATATATATATATATATATATATATATATATATATATCTACACACACACACACACACACACACACACACACGCTACAGTACACACATGCACACTCATCAATAGCACATCAAATTCACATAAAATAAAAAAATCACACCCCGAGAAATGTCTCCCTGTTTGTCTATCCATCTGTCTCTCTATCTGTATATGATTCTCTTTCACTTAATTGCATCTGCACTTGAATGAAACATAGATGGTGGAACAAAATTGACTGAGAACACCTTTGACTGAGGATTCATTTAACTGATTCATAATTCACTGAAGATTGTAGAAATATACAGATGTTTGACAGCACTGTTTTGATTCTAGGAGTTGATAGGGAACTAACACTAGAAGATTTGGTATGGATTGGCAATACCCACTGCCATGCCATATCCTCACATGTGTAGATGTTTGCATTTGTGCACCATCTCCCATTCACTGTGTGTGGTGTAACTGTGAAATTAGTATATATAAGTAATGGGAGTCGCAGCCAAACCTCCCACCAAACCCTCCTCTCAGAGAACTCTTTAATTGTGACTGGTCCCCATTAAAATCCCTACAACTTGACCTGATGGTAGAATACTTCAATAATAAATTCCTTGAAATCTTAAATAATCTAGCCCCCATGAGGAAAATTCATACCAAAGCCAGACAATTGCCATGGCTGTATAATGACACCAAGTCACTAATCAAACAAAGGGACAAAGCCTGGTCACATTACCATATTTCAACAATTAAAAAATCAAGCAAAGAAAAGCATCTCCAGTGACAAAAAAACTTACTTTCAATCCACCCAAGAAAAATAACTGAACAACCCACAAAAATTCTGGTAAAACATCAACTATCTCCTTAACACTGGAAAAACCAACACCCCTGCTCCCTCCACTTGTAATACCTCTGAGCCCATAGCATCATAATTTAACTCCCATTTTATTAACTCTATCACTACCCTCCTAAACAGCAAACATTTCTGCATACTAATTATACCCCCACCACCAATAACACAAACTCTTTCTCTAGCAAACCCATATAGACTATGTACATAAAAAACTAAGTAAACTAAAACCCTGCTGTCTTGCTATAGACCAACTACCCAATGAATTCTTGAAAATAGCTGCTCTATCCATAGCTTTCCCCACTTCCATTATAAACAATCGCTCCATCTCTGAACACTGTCTCCCCCACCTCTTGAACATTTCTTACATCATTCCCCTTCACAAGGGAGGTCCCCCTGGTGAAATGTCAAATTACTGACCAATTGCCATCCTCTCCCCCATAGCTAAAATCTTAGAAAAACATATCTACCAACAGCAACTAAATTACCTCACCACTAACAACTTGCTATCTCCCTCACAGCACAGCTTCAGGCCCAAGCATAGTACAAAAACTGCCCTAATAACCTTCACCAATACTATTCAACACCTTAACAATGAAGGACAATTGGTCTCTGAAATTTCTCTAGATATGTCAAAAGACTTTGACACTATAGCTTATGAACTGCTACTCAACAAACTTGCAAACTACAATCTCAACTCATCATCACTAACCTGGTTCCAAAGCTACCTGTCAAACCATCAACAGGCTACTAAATGTGAAATGAATCTCTCTCCACTTCTGCCCCTCCTTTTTATCATATTTACCAACAACCTAAACTCCAACACCCAATATGCAACTATAATCCAATACAAAGATGACTCCTCAATAATCTACTCAGCCCCTTCTTCCCAAGAACTTCAACAATAAATGCAAAAATCCTTCCTGGACATAGGAATGTACCACTCCAAGCATCATCTCATTCTAAACCTAAATAAGACTAAGTTAATGATTTTCACTAACAAATCATTCAAGTTCAGCCCTCTACCCCACTCCTCCACTGGAACAAAAATTGACCCAACTAATCAGACCAAACTCTTAGGAGTTACAATAGATGACAGACTAAAATTTGATACACACATCTCCATAACAATCAAAAAAGTATATGCCAAACTAGGCACCTTCTACAGGGCCAAACCTTACCTCACTCACCTAGCCAGACTAGCCACTGCTACAGCCCACTTACTATCGAACCTACTCTATTGTTCACATATTTTCACCAACCAATGCAAGACTGTCCTTAATAATCTACAGTCCTGCTACAGCAAAATATCTAGGTTTGCAGCCAATCACCCCCACAAAACACATCATTGCTGTTCTCTCTAGCATCTCAACTAGCTGAAAGTTCCCAACTTGTAAACTATAGACCAGCTTACCATTGTCCACAAACTCATACACAACCCCAACAACTGCCCTGCCCTCACAAACTTGGTCCAACCCAACATTAGCCACAGGTCCTTTAGATCCTTTGACAAACTCCAATAAAATAGCCAAGGCCTGGAACACTCTACCCCAGCTCATACAAGCAAATACTAACATCTCTTCTTTCAAAATAAGCCTAAAAGAATACCTCACCAGCAAATGGATCTGCCCTTGCACTTCACCAGGGCAACACCTTCCTAATGTCTTCTCAACTTTGCACTCTCCTTCACCTTAATCAACTACAAGCTGTTTGTTAGTTGAGTTGCTGATAAACATATTTGTTCTACTGTAAATTGTAATATAATGTTCCTAGAACAGTTTATTTTTACATAGCAACTTTGATTATTGTACTATTGGACTGTGACTTTTTAATTACTGTACTGTGGCATTGTGCTTTATTAGCTACTGTTTTCTTATTAATTGTTCTGTTTGTAATTGTTAATTTGTCTGGAGCTCTTCTCCTCGAGTGTCTGCTGAAAATGGGCTACTGGCCCAGTATGGGCCTACTTCACATAACCAAATGCTCAAATGTTCGAAATTCATATGGCTGAGACCATATGATCTAACATTTAAATGTTCAAAAATGTTAAATAGACCCACCCCCCCTACTTAAATATACTAACTCCGAGATCGCACTACAGCGAGAACAAGGGAAATCTCCCGGTCTGTGCTGTATGCGATTTCCCATTCAGAATGTTGGTATTTCAAAACTTTGAACATATGGTCTGCGATCATATGGGTTTCGAAGTTTTGAATTTTGGCATTCTGAAGGGGACCCATATATATATATATATATATATATATATATATATATATATATATATATATATATATATATGAGATAGTTATATAAAGACTGGTCATGTTCAATGAGTAGCCCAAAACTATCAATGAAAACACATCAACCATTCATTATACCAACAATACACAACCGCTACACACAGTAAATCAAAAAATTAAAGAGATTTATTTTTTAGAAGTACTGCCAATAATCATACCACACATTCAGTTCAAATTTCTCTAAAAAGTGGAGTGTTATGGAAAGTTTTTTTTAATTTTAGCTGCATGTTAGAGTTAGGGGCAGGGTGTGAATTTTGGCTGCATGCATTACTAAGGTGAGTAGGGTGGGCTTCAACTTAATAATACATGCTAATCCTAACCTTAATCATCCCCTTAAACCTAACCTGTAGCTTCCATTACAAAAGCCCTTTCTAAAACATTACTACTTCACAAGTCAGCTCAGACGCTCACCATGTATGCAAAGCAAATGCATGCACACACACACACACACACACACGCACACCACAGACACACACACACACACACACACACACACACACACACACACACACACACACACACACACACACACACACACACACACACACACACACACACACACACACATACACACATACCCACACACACACACACACACACAAACACACACACACACTACACCTATTCCCTTATAATCACAGTTGTACCCACACTAAATCTATTCTCTTACATATTCCTAACCCAAAATCTAAAACCTTCACATTCACAGCTGTATTAGACCTAACCTCCCCTTACTTAATCTTTAGATAACAATAAAATCTTTCTCAATAAATTGGAACCTGCCCAAGAGAAACTAAAGCAGTTCACTGGAGTTGCACAAATGTAAGTTGAGCAAGTAAACTGTGAATATATATTTGATGATATATGCATGTGTATATATATATATATATATATATATATATATATATATATATATATATATATATATATATCAAATATAGCTATAGATATTATCTTTACTGAATCTCCCAACAAGACACAATAGCTTCCAAGCAGGCCTGACAAAAATTAATAGGTTAATACCAAGTAGTGCATAATAGTATCCTTCAGAAATATACCCACCCCCACAAACTGCTACATTGATAATACATCCCTAAGAGAAGACCTAGTTAGCAAGGAAAACGGAAATGCCAGTCTAAGAGTAAGATGGCAACATGCCATGCATAATAATGAGGGCCCGCTGCCTCAACTCAAAGGCTAACATGGAGCATGCACGAGTGCAGGGGGCGTGTCGGACTGCTGAGTAGTCCAAAAATCCACGCCCCTGCAAGTCGCTCAATTGGGAAATGTCAACTGACATGAGCGAGTCCGCTCAAATGTGTACATACCCAACACTACACTCCCCCACATTCTAAACCCCAGTACAACTATAAAATGTAACACTTTTAGTTTTTTTTTTTTATTATTCCTGTATTTGCACGTGTTTGCACGGGTTTGGCCATTGCTTAGCTACAGTTAGCTTTCAAGACATCGAAGAGGATAATAAGAAACTTATATGCAAATTAAGCAAAATAGCAATAGCGGAGTGGTAGAACCTTCGCACAAAGAGGAGGCATTCCCGGTTCAAGTCCCACCACTCCCCTTTTTATTTTCTGTTGGAAATCTGTATATGAAAAGAATTCCTGACATTTATCATTGAAATTTTAGTAAAAAGCACTGAAATGGCCTATGTAGTAGTGAACGAATTATATATATATATATATATATATATATATATATATATATATATATATATATATATATATATATATATATATATATATATATATATATATTTATATATCTATAAGAAAGTGAAATGGTTATGCATACTGATGAATGCATAATTAACATATCTTAAACAACGTGAAGTACTGCTAAGCAATGTAAACCAGTATTAAACACATTTCAGTATAATTGCTTATAGTTAGCACTGCTTTAACTAGCACAATAGCTTTGCGCGGAGCTGAGCACCGTGCCAACTAGTGCAAAAAGAACATGTTTGCGCATAGCTGCGCACAGCGCTAACTAGCACAAAGCCGGGCAACATCGAGCAACGTAGAGCAACGTTGGGCAAAATTGAGCAAAGTTGGCTAAACACAGCCACACCTCCTAGCCGGTTTGGCCAGTAGTAAAATAAAAGGCAATGACAGACCTCAAACCCGGGATACTGTGCACTATAATCACAGTACTGAACCACTAAGCCATGACAGCTTTTCATATTCATACATTTTCAACACACACATACATGTCAATAGAAGTTTACCCATTGCTAAGCAGGTGTGCTTTCAGCTGAGTTTCTTCAAAACCGGCCAATCACAGATAAGTGCGGGAAATGAGGCATATTTCAGCTCCATAGGCAGGAATACTTGCCATAATTGGTTGTAGCTCCCATCTGCACTCAGCATGGCTGGTGTTTGAGAGGGCTCTCGATTTCAAGCGCAACGTTGGGGCATTGAGGAGTCAAAAGTAATGGTTTGGCTCCTCATTCATAATCATGAGGTGAGACTCCTGCAGGGCCAGTTCCAAGGCACCCAATACAAAGCAGAAGCCTGGAATCATCTAGTTCATGATCTCACCAGTGCCACAGGTGTCCCTCGGACTAATGAGCAGGTCAGACACCACTACTATGACCTGAAGAGACGCAAGGAGGACCGACTGAACCAGTGAATACAGGAGACCCATGGGATGGAAAATGCCCCACTACTGAGTAGGTAGCCATGGAATGAAGTATGTAAGAATTGCTATTGTAGTCTATATTATGGATAGTTATGTCTCAATATCACTTCATTTACTTCAAAGCTGCAGGTGTCCGTGCTGCGAATCAGCAAGCCTATGCAGATAGGCTGCTAAGGCTGCGCCACCAGGCAGGTAAGTAATTATTCTGCATGTATTGTTATATAAAATAAGTGAGAGAGCCTGAAAAAAAGTGCTGTAACCCATTAATAAAGGTATAATACGTCATGAATAACTTCTCTGCATGCACTGTTATATAAAATAAGTGAGAGAGCCTGAAAAAGAGTGCTGTAACCCATTAATAAAGGTATAATACATCTTGAATCAGTCTTCTGCATGCACTGTTATATCAAATAAATGAGAGAGCCTCTAGAAAAGTGTGTTATGTAATTAATAAAGTATAATTCCTGGAGTGTGTCCGTGTCACTTTCTTTGATATGTTGTTGTGCTCTTGCATTATAGAAATAGTACTGTTGTATTAAGTGCTCTCAACCCACACTTGGTTAGGCCCATATAAAGTGGATGAAGGGAGTGCCAGTAGCTGTTAAGCATATATACAGTCCTCAACTGTTGGTTCATGGCGGCATGTACAGGTTAATCTGGCACATGAGTAGCTTGTTATTGTGTTCCCCAGAAATGTCAGTGTGCTGCTAGAAATGTAGGGGGCTGTTAACATATAACTGATAATGTCACCTGAACACACCCAGATATGTAGATATATAAATATAAATTAAATATATAAATATGTAGCAGTAACATCTGCATCCAGAACAGTTTGTATGTCAGATACAGGTCATGTATATCAAGAACTAACAAAACCCATTAAACAATTTAACGGACATTGCCTAGTGTAGTAATACATGTAGGGGATATATAACTGCAGTCAATACGAATGTAGTGTAAACTATAAGTATATACAAGTTGTTAATGGAGGTATCTTTTTACACCCTACTGTATGTGCATAAACAATGAAATTCCACACCTCAGTGGGTATGTCTAATCTCAAAACATTTGTTGGGACATATGTCCTATTGATTTATAAATATCTGCATTTACTTTCATGCATGAGCCCTGTTCAGATACCACAATCTTGGTGGCCTGTTGCCACCGATTAATCCTGCATGCTGTTGGAATGTCCACTGTTGTTTTTTATATGCATGTGTTATGCTTGCTGTTCAACTGTTGGAACTCTGGTGTGTTGGGTTAATGGAAATACTACTGCATGCTGTTACAACTAATTTGGAATGTTGTTGGCTGTTACCAACCCATATTGTCATTAAATCCTCCTAAACATAGAACGTACGGGAAGGCCGGTCCCAGCAGACACAACTGACCCACCTCAGCTGGTGATGACACCTGGCAGCAGCAGGTCTGGTGCCCAGCCCGGGACCTTCTCCTCCATTGGGCCTGTGCCACCTTTGGGTGGAAGCACTGCAGGGATGGAGCTCATCACCCCTGTGCAAGAGTGCGAGGAGGAGGGCCTCCACTCACCCTCCGAATGGTCCGGGCTGTGGTGTATAGGGAAATCCAGCATTCTATCAGTGATCCTCTATACCAGCTTGAGGCATGAATGGTGCGCATGATGGGTGAGCCAGCCCTGCCTACGCAGCCCCCAGCACAGCCACCCTCTGGGCTGTGAAGGTGCAGTGGTGACTGCCCATGGGTGGGGATCTCAGTTCCACTGTCGCCATCTGTGGGCTCATGGGCTTGATGTTTCCAAACATCCTTCCCTGTCAATGTTGTTCACCCCCCACATGTGTCATATTCCACCCCATATGCGTATTGTTTGTCCTGTCTGTTTACCTCCCCAACCTACCTCCCCAAATATACCTACATCCACTACCCCACATTCCACTCTCACCTGGAAAAAGAAAATAAAATGGGTAATCTGCTCCAAAAAAAATTTACGCCCCATACATAGCTGCCCATTTTGCACACATCTGCTGGACATATAAAATGTAATTTAATTGGCAGTAAAACATACTTTGTTGTCCTCATCCCTCTGTCAGGGGTGGAAGGTTTCATATTTCCCTCCAAAATTATTGCATAGGCCCAGCTGTTTCTGTAAAAGAAATGGGCAGCTAAGGTCCTTCCCTACACCCATCCTGCACATCCCAAGCTGATTTCCCTACTGTCTTTCCCTCTTTGTGCCCCTTTTTCACCACTGTCCTATCTCCCCATTTTCTTTTCTTTCAAAGAAATGAGCGCGAGGGTTAGCGGGAGTAAGCACTTTTAAGCAGTAGTTAGCAGGTTTGCGCTTGTGTGCACTTAGCTTAACCATTGCTAAGCTTTGAGCAAACCCATGCAAACCCGCTTACAACTGCTTAAAAGTGACTTAGTCACCCTGCATGTGAGTGCCCTTGTTCTGCTTAGCAGCAAAATAAAACACCTCTGTCAGTCTCAAACCCCGGACCTTGGACACACTAGACTGCATGAAGTACCACTAAGAAACAGTAGATATACAGCAGGTTGTTGCTGAAATAGATATATCATGCATCAGAATGAGTGAATGTAAAGGAAAAATAGGAATGCCATAACACAAAACCTGTTCTGTGGAACTTTACCAGCAGTTGCTGTGGAATTGCATTACATGACTGTGATAAGAGAACCAGCCATCCTAGCAGTAAATGATGTTACAGCAGCACTTTACAACTCCCACACAGTATCATAGTAGGACAAACAGTAGCATATCTGATTAGGGCAGAGGACATACATCCCAACTGTGCCCGGGCGTGA
>NC_056726.1:1143952055-1144056747 GCF_019279795.1 Protopterus annectens | reverse complement strand
TATTTAG
This sequence comes from Protopterus annectens, assembly GCF_019279795.1. Taxonomy (NCBI): domain Eukaryota; kingdom Metazoa; phylum Chordata; order Ceratodontiformes; family Protopteridae; genus Protopterus; species Protopterus annectens. The sequence goes on along the minus strand of NC_056726.1, from coordinate 1,144,056,740 downwards.
GGTATTGGCACCTATGTGGTATTTGTATGACTGTAGCTCAAGGCCATAATTTTGACACCACATCTGTCTGACGGAGAACCTTTTTAAGGATATCTCTGTTTTCCCAAACATCGATTAAGACAACTTTTTTGCAATCATCCACAAACTTTGCAAAACATAGCCCTCGTGTGCTTGACTGTATTTCTGAAAAGAATACACCAGACAGGAGGGGTCCCAGGACTGAGCCATGGGAGACAGCAGTTGTCACCAGCTTGAACAGGAGACTACAATTCTTACCTTGTGTGATCTATCTGTGCCCCAGTTGGCAATCCATCAGATGACATATATATTTATGCACAGGTTGTTGATTTTTGTTGATACGACATATGGGATGTTGGAAAAGGGCTTTTCAAGGTCTATGTGGGATGTGTGTAGCTCATTTCATTTATGTATGTCCTTAGTGACTGCCTTGAAAACAGTGTAGCATGTTTGGGAACCATGATCTGCCCCTGACCAAAGCAAAATTGGTAGGTTTGGGTGTTTGTAGGTTCCCAATAGCTCTGTTTATGAGTTCCATTATGATGGACTCCATGGCCATGCAGATCAGGCTTAATAGGCTTATAAGACAATAGTTCCCATGTCTGTTGTGCACCAACACTTGTGGAGTGTGCCAAATGTTGCTGTAACACATTCAACAGTTTCATATCCTGTACAGAGGGTGGGGCTCAACAGACTGTTCAGGTGCAGGGTCTGTCTGTTCTGGTGTTCACTTATGACACAGCTAGGGAAACAATGTAATCCCACAGATGGCTGGAAAAAGAAAAAGAAAAGGGTAATCTGCTCCAAAAAAAAATTACGCCCCATACATAGCTGCCCATTTTGCACATGTCTGCTGGAGATATAGAGTGTAAATAATTGGCAGTACAACATACTTTGTTGTCCTCACCCCTCTCTCTGGGGTGGAAGGCTTCATATTTCCCCCCAAAATTATTGCATATGCACAGCTGTTGCTGTAAAAGAAATGGGCAGCTATGGTCATTCCCTACAACCGTCCTGCACATCCCAAGCTGTTTTCCCTACTGTATTTCCCTCTTTGTGCCCCTTTTTCACCACTATCCTATCTCCCCATGTTCTTTTCTTTCAAAGAAATGAGCGTGAGGGTTAGCGGGAGTAAGCACTTTTTACCAGTAGTTAGCAGGTTTGCGCGAGTGTGTGCTTGTGTGCACTTAGCTAAGCATTGTTAAGCTTCGCGCAAACCCACACAAACCCGCTTACAACTGCTTAAAAGTGCCTTAGTCACCCTGCATGTGAGGGCCCTTGTTCTGCTCAGCAGCAAAATAAAACACCTCTGTCAGTCTCAAACCCCGGACCTTGGACACACTAGACTGCATGAAGTACCACTAAGAAACAGTAGATATACAGCAGGTTGTTGCTGAAATAGATATATCATGCATCAGAATGAGTGAATGTAAAGGAAAAATAGGAATGCCATAACACAAAACCTGTTCTGTCGAACTTTACCAGCAGTTGTTGCGGAATAGCATTACATGACTGTGATAAGAGAACCAGCCAATCTAGCAGTAAATGATGTTACAGCAGCACTTTACAACCCCCACACAGTATCATAGCAGGACAAACAGTAGCATATCTGATTAGGGCAGAGGACATACATCCCAACTGTGACTACATTTCAGGGATGTCCCTGATTTTGAAACATATGTTAGCTGTGTCCCTCTGAATCCCCTGAAAAGTACTGACATTAGGCAGAAAGGTGTGGTATTACACCTAATGAATAATGACAATTTGTAAGAGTTAGACACCCCTTCTACTTCAGAAAAGGTGTAGTAATCTATATGCACTGGTTCTCCCAAAGTCTCCACTTACTGTCTCTTATATTTTGAAGGTGTACCTCACTTTTACCTACCTTTACCTCACTCTGTTCAAATATGCACCTGAGTGTTTCAGAGGCCTGGCCGAGGCAGAAACACACAAGCATATCAGCTTTTCTGCTGTTACACAATGTGCAAATAGCTTTGGAAGGAGTTCCACAAGCATACCCTTATGTAGGAGTACAACACTGAAATACCAAAGGATGCAGCCATGTACTGGTAGAAAATGACTGTAATAATGCTATTTTACCACGCTGAAAAGACCCCTGCGTTGCACAGACAGAGAATAACAGCCTAACGTCTGGCTACCATCTGCTTAGGTCCACAGTTGGGAGCTATGCAGACAGACTACTTGCCTTGCTAAACTAACAGGTAGAGAGTAACCCTTTAAGTCCAGCAAGATAACATTCACACAATAATACATAATGCTCTCTGTATGTCTGCATCCCCATCCAAATGTACAATATACCTGTGTGTTCAAGGTCTACCAAGGATGTAGGTAGGCATACTCAGTACTGGAATTGTCCAGTTTTCTTGAGCATCCTGTGCTAATGTGAACAATAAAAAAGCACAAACTGTGCAGAAGTGAGTACATTAATATTCACAGTATAGCAGTTCACAAACAATTCATGTGCCAAATGAATACATCTCAATAACTACTTTTGTATGGCAGTTAATTGTATAAGTAGAAAATAAACTACATACTCCCATGTATCTTGTGTTAGCATTTGTAGGGGTGAGTACAATTCTACACTGACAACTGTGTACTGGAAGTGGCAACATTCAGGTCTGAGTACAACATTTAAATTACTGGCTATACCCCTAGCTTCAGATATAAGAACCATACCAACCTTCTGACTTAAACAATGGTGTCCACAGCAAGCAAGCATGGGCCCCACTTTGGAAAGCTGAAAGGGCTATGCCTACCTGACATAGCAATTGCTATGACAGTGAGTACTGCAATTACCACACAGCAGGATGCATGCAATTACCAAATGGTGACCACCAATTGGTGCAGAGGCCATCACATTCACATGTGCAGATACCTATAAAAGTAGACTGTACTTGCTGCCCACACACGCAATCATTCCATTGCAGATATTGAGAGACAGAGACAGAGAGAGAGAGAGAGAGACCCACATCAACAGAAAAAAAAAGCCAAAGACACACAGAACGTAATACTACCAACACATGCAAAGGAAAGGTATGTAACAGATATATATTTAACGGCATATAGTAGATGTTTTTGAAGAGTACTCTACATACTTTGAAACATCCATATGTGGCAGCAGTACATATCTATGCACAGATGCCCTGCATAACTACTGCCATGGACAAATCAGTGTGTAGCTGTGTGCAGTGGGACATAACTGTGACATACGTAGCTCAGCATTAAATGTCAAACATCTGATCCATGTTACCTGTGTTCTGTACAGTAGTGTGGGCAATGGCTGTTTGGGGGAGTCATTCATACAGCTATATAAACATGGATGTGACAGAGTAACACATGCATGATAGTCATATTAACGTGTAGCTTAGCATTGGCAGCTGCTGTACCAGGCTAGTATGCTAATCTAGCATTTGCAGCTATATATATACACCCTCTAATATTACTGTGTGCTCACATGTGACACCTGTTCATGTTGCAGCAAGGCCCAACAGATCAGTCGTGAGGTCCAGGGACTTACAACAGTGTGGACCTTGTGTGTGTATGGCACACACATACGGAGAGATATATCTGTGTCAGATAAATTAGCATCTGTACATGTGCATAGAGCAAGGGACATACTGCAACTGTTTGCGAAAGGTGGTCATATATATGTTGGTGAAGGTTGTTATGTGCATATTTGTATGTAGGTTGTAGTGTGTGGCAAACAGGACAGCATACAGTGCTGGTATATGACATGTGGTGGTTAAATGCTGTGGGTGTGATTTGTTAGGTTTGCAGTGTTGCAGCCAGTGAGGCCTGCTAAAGCTACATGGGCTGAGAACACCTTCAATGCATTTCGCACAAGACTGTGCAATATTATTACATAACTGTATACCTCACATCCTTTGCATAATTGATATTCCCACCATGAAAGGTGGACTGTCTATGTGCCTATATGTATATCTATATGTACACCAATGGATGTTTATATGTATGTGTATATATCTATCTATATATATATATATATATATATATATATATATATATATATATATATATATATATATATATATATATATATATATATATAAATATCTAGAGAGAGAGAGAGAGAGAGACAGAGTCATATTTACTGGGGCAGATGCCTGGTGACAAAGCCATGGCCTCAAGCTTAATATCGAAAATGCATTGGCATCCCTTTTGGTAAAACCTCTGTACCCATGAACTACCACATAGGTGGTAGTCGACTTAACACCAAAAGTGTGATAAGAGACCATGGGACACAGGTGGACAGTAGTCTCCCCTTTGATAATCACAGTGCCACACTAGTCATGTAATCTCTCTACGCGGCACACCTCATCACAACAGGTGTGTCATCCAGGGAAAAAGAGGTCAGTGTTCCCCTCTACTCATCACTCACAAAACCCATTATAGAGTACAATTCCCCTTTTGGGATGTACCTCACAAGACCTCTACAGCAACTGGAGAGGCCACAGAAATACCTCACAAAGAGTCTCAAACAGATGTCCTATGCAGACCGTCTCTGAAAACCACAGCTAGACTTTGTCGCATACCGCCTACCCAGAGGTGACCTCTGCCAAACATACAAAGCTATGTCAAACCCAGAGCTGTTGGACATGATCCATGTAAACAGATCACAATCCCTACGAGCTACATGCTCTATTTGTATATGAGCTAAACCTGTGTCCACAATTATCTGCTAAAGACACAGATGCTCTAATCAGTAATAGATAGCTATGTGACACACAGATACACATCCAGCCTGGTATGTATACCTGTGAGTGATGGTGCACAGCACATTGAAGAGCTTGTAATACTTGCACAGCAATGTTGTGTCCATGTACACATTGCATTTCAGGGTGAGGCCAATCACTCAACAACAACACACATGCATCAAAATCATGTATACTGTTATTAGCGAGGACTGTCTACACTCGCACTGCATGCTGTTGAGCAACACAAGTCCTGTATGCTGACATGTGTGATATGACTGTTTGGCTTGTGATACTGTACCCCACCATCAACCGCTATTCAGTATGTTCTGGATTGCTGGTGGTGTGTGTGTGTGTGTATGTGTGTGTGTGTGTGTGTGTGTGTATGTGTGTGTGTCTGCTTTAGTGAGGAGTGTATTTGTGTGCATGTGTTCATGTGTTCATGTGTGCATGTGTGCATGTGTGAATGTGTTCTGACATTATGTACAGGTTGTAAAGTGTGTTTCCTCTCTTCCTCTCACAGGTGCTGAGGTTGGGCTGGTTCACTGCAGCAGGGAACCTGATGTCACTTACACAAATAGTGATAATGAGGATAGGTGTGTTGAGGCACAGGCATGTTTGCCAGGGTCTGTCATTGGGCCACCAATCAACAGTATACAAGTTTCCACCCCATACATGCACACAGTCATACTGCCAATACATCCATAGTCACCAATGCCCTTAGCTGAGGGACAGTGTACAGTCGGCAATGACCAGGACAGTATGGTATCTATGGCACATGCATCAGGACACAGCAGCCATACCCAGATGTCTGGAACGGTACCACATAGGCAGATGTCCAGGGGTTGCTGTCGGAGCACTGCTGGTTATCATGCCCCTGGCAGATGTGCCACAGGTCATACAACCTCACGTATGTTCCAGGCTGTCATGGAGGCACAGGCACATAAGGAACGGTACACCAGACAGGGACTAAAGGCACAGACGGCACATAACACCGCTTTAAATGACAGTATCCATGACCTAGCAGGTGCCATCCGTAATTACACTGAGGTTACTGATAGACGTTGGGGTGAAACATTAGATGTCCTCCACAATGTCATGTCCATGTGTCAGGACAGTGAAGTACAGTTGAGACATTGACGTGGACGTATGCCAGCAACATCAGCAGCTGGCAGTCACCGCAGACATCCCTCAAGTAACAGCCACTCCCGTAGTGCCAGTACTAGCCCCAGCAATGTTGGGGGTGGGTTGTCCATAGACCATCCTAGAAGACCACGTGCACGTGGCTCTGGCCAGTCCCAGCAGGGACATGGGTCCAGTGTACATATGTCTACCTCTGAGGATAGTACCCAGTCTGGCTTAGTACCTGATACTGTCAGTAGCACCCCTGCCAGGCACAGGTACCGTATCCGTGGCCAGAGACGGTGATCTGTAAATCCTGGCAGGTACAGTCTGCGGCTGTCCCACAAATCCCCGTATATGGCAGCCACATGGTGGATCTGTGTGCATGCAGACACACACACACATAAACCAGACACCTAAGGCTAACACATACCTGCAAACATTACATCAACATTGGCCCATACCAGTACTCTTGGCCCTCACACACACACACACACACACACACACACACACACACACACACACACACACACACACACACACACACACACACACACACACACACACACACACACACACACACACACACACACACACACACACACACACACACACACACATGTTGATTGTATGGCTCAATGTAGGCCTCTGGCAAACCAACAACAGAACCTGTGCATATAATGAAACCTGTGCCAGCTCCTGTCATCTGTAACATTGATGCAGGAACAGGCTAACATGGTGCTGATGCACAGGGTGACTTTATAGCAGTATAGCAATGTTAGCATGTTGTCAGCAGTAAAGTGTAATGATATCCTTGAAGGTGTAGCTGAGCAGGCATGATGCATTAAAGCTATGATTGTCAATGTAGTATTGTTTACACCAGTGTTAATTCCAATAGTGTATTGTCTGCCCATGTGCCACTTGGCTGATGTGTGTAGTATTGGCAGCATGTGTTAGAGAGCATGTGAGATGTGTGCAGCACAGATTTGCAGGTGTACATTTGTGAACATGGTGGAGGTGCACTGTCTCCATGTATGTGCATAAGTGGACACATGGACAGTGTGACATACCCTGTATTACACAGTGTTAACACTCCATAGTTTCTATTGGTGGCCAGTATGCATTGTACTACACACATTTTGGAACTTGGGTACACATGTGTGTATGACCTGGTTTGACACTGTGCTGTGGGTGATACTGTTACTATCTGTCATTGGTTTGCATTCTGGTAGTATACATAACCTCAACAGCCTGACCATAAACAATCTTTAGATGATGTCTTGACAACTGACACACAGATGTAGGACACTAAATAACATTTTGATCCTTCAGGTACTATACTATGCCAGTAACCAGTGGTATTCTTCCAAACACCTCCACAGCTCCACAGCAAAAATATATCACAAAAACACAAGTCCAAGCACTTTACCAGTAATTTCCTCTTTTCTTTAATAGTAAGCGGTCTGGGAACTTGGCCTTTCGCCTTCAAGGATCACAAACAGTGTATGTCTCAAGCACATTTATATACACATCAAAAAGCAATTAACACAAACAACTTAATCAATTCATTCAATTATTCAATTACATATTATGAACATTTTATCCCAATTCTACATATTTAATTCAAACATTTTTATCTATACATACATATATATATATATATATATATATATATATATATATATATATATATATGTAAATCTACTATATTATGCAAGTAACCAGTGGTATTCACCTGCACCCATTCCTGGGACCACTCCTGTTTGGCATATAGCTCTCTTAGGTACAAGCAAACACAATAGGATATGTCCCTCCACGTCTGGAAATGCATACTGTGGCCTATAATGCATTCTCCAGATAACACACACATCCTCCACAAGGGCATCATACAGACAGATACCTGTTGACTAACCCATGCTGTAAAGCTATAAGCCAACTAAAGCATAGTCATCCACCTTTACAAAACATAGTATCCCCACAGTACCGCATAGGTAGTATCCCCCAACATGTTGAACAGGTACCGATGTGTACATACAGCCAAGTGTTACGTCATCTCTACTTTGGTAATCACATTTCCAAAGGTATTTTGAAATCCCTCTGTGAATCATATAAACAATAAGTGGTCTGAATGCATATCCACAAAGGTTGTTGTACACCTATAATGAATAGCCATCATTGACAGACTTTGCTGCATTTGAACAGGTCTGATGTATACCTCAGGCATAAACCCTCACTCACACTATTCAATAGAAACCGTAATGAGTGTGTGACACGGATGACCTAGGCCAGGTATCACTGCAGTGGCTGGGCTTGTCACAAGCATACAGATGTGACCTAAGGTCTGGAAAGCAGCAGCACACTCTGGCAAAGATAACAGATGTGTTCATGGAAAAAGCAGGGTTCCACCTATGAAATAATTAAGGTCACATGTACGTATATGTATTTGCCACACAGCTACCTGATGTGCAACGCACATACTGTTGTCATTGTGATATGTCATACAGTAGTAAAAGCAAAACCCACAACCCATTGACCAACTGTGTCACACACATAGAAAATGCACACACACACTCAAGCGCAGGATTCAAACCCCTACTTAACTAGATTATGATACTAGAGTATAACACATTAATACAATGTGCTATACACATTACTAGGAGCTCTTTTTTCCACAGGTATATTTGTAGGATGGTGACATCATCAGACTTGACAAAGATGAGTATACCACTTTTAAGGTGTTTCAGTAGTCTTCAAAAAGATTGCTTTTCTCCAAGAAGACACACAGACATCCAGTTGGCAAGTGCAGGATTCAAACCCCTACTTAACTAGTTTTGGACACTAGATGAACATGCATTAACACGCTATACACATTACTGAGAGATTTTTTTTCCACAGGTATATTTGTAGGATGGTGACATCATCAGACTTGACAAAGATAAGTATATCACTTTTAAGGTGTTTTAGTAGTCTCCAAAAAGGTTGCTTTTCTCCAAGGAGATACAGACACAGTTGTCAAGTGCAGGATTTAAACCCCTACCTAGCAACTTTATGATACTAGAAAAGTACGCATTAAAACGACACGCTAGACACATTACTGGAAGTTCTTTTATCCACAGGTATAAGATAAGTATACCACTTTTAAGGTGTTTTTGTAGTCTCCAAAAAGGTCTCTCCACTACAAGGTGATATACACACACACACAGTTGTCAAGTGTAGGATTCAAACCCCTATCTAACTACTTTATGATATCAGAGCAGCATGCATTTAAATGATGCACTATACACATTACTGGGAGTTCTCCTTTCCACAGGTATATTTATAGGATGGTGACATCATCAGACTAGACAAAGTGGGTTACATTAGGTGACATTAGGTGGGCTACATAGAAGGAATTTCTAAACACTTTGGCAATGTGATCATCAAAGGAGAGTTTACTATCTACTTGGGTCCCCAGGGCCATAATTACATTCTCCGTACATACTGGATTACCACCTATGTGGTAATTTGTGTGCACTTTGTTTGATCCAAAGGGGATGACTATGCATTCTTTGGCATTCTGCTTGAGGACATTGTTTTGACACCAGGTATCTGTCTCTGCAAGACCCTTCTGGGGGAAGTCTGTGTCAGCCGTAGAGTCGATTATGGACCACAGTTAGCAGTCATCTGCAAACTTGTTCAACCATACTCCTCCCATGCTTGCCTGTACCTCTGAGCTGTATCTACTGAACAGGTGTGGTCCCAGAACCAAGACCTTGGGGACCTGGGGACCCAAGTTGATAGCAATCTCTCCTTTGAAAACCACATTGCCAAAGTGGTTAGAAAGACCTTCTACATAGCCCACCTCATCAGGAAGGGTTTCACATCTAGATCAAGAGAGGTAATCGTGACCCTTTATTCATCCCTCATCAGGCCCATCATAGAATACAATGCCCCTTTTGGGATGTAACTTACCCGACACCTGCAGCAATTAGAAAGACCCCAAAAGGTTCTCACCAAGAAGATCAAGGGTCTCAAACAGATGCCATATGCTGCTCGGTTAAAAAAACTCCAGCTCTACTCAGTTGCATACCACCTACTTCGAGGCGATCTATGCCTGACATACAAAGCTATGTCAAATCCAGAATTAATGGACATGCTCCACCTCAGTAAATCTAAATCCCTTAGAGCCACACACTCAAGGGACTTGAACCTCAGCACAGAAATAAATAGAACTTGCTGGAGGGACAGGTTCATAACCCAGAGGCTCCCTTCGCTCTGGAATAGAATTCCAGTTCATGTGAGGCAGAGCACCTCACTGAATCTCTTCAAGAAGAATCTCGATAGGTGGATGGGGGATTGTAGGTTTTTCCCAGGGATTACTCCCGTGTTACTATTAGACAGAGGCACAGTAAACTAAACCTTAAAGGGCACAGTATACTCAAATGAAGGGGTGGCGTAAGCCATACAGAATCGGGCTAGGCTTATAATTGCCTCAGGGCAGATAGCCTAGTATGAACCTATGAACCTATGAACCTAAGACCTGTGGGATGCCATTTGTGACTGGTTTAGAGTCGGGCATGGCACCCGCAACTCTGAACATGTGTGTTTGATCTGTGAGCCAGTTGGCCACCCATGCTGTGACATAGCTGTTAATGTTCAAACTCGTAAGCTTGTCCATGATGCCAGAGTGAGGAATGGTGTTGAAAGGCCATAGTGGGGTCCAGGTGGGCTGTGTGATCTACTTTCACCTCAATCTATGTCCTTGGTAACTGTTTCAAACAAGTCAACTAGGTTTAGGAGGCAGGACCTGCCTTTAACAAAGCCAAGTTGGGTAGAGTCCAGTGTCTGGAGGTCCCCAATGTCTCTGTTTATGAGTTTCATGATAATTTGCTCCATAGCTTTGCAGACCAGGCTGATTAGGCCTATAGGCAATGGTTTCCTGGTTCTGTTGTGGCACCCCCTTTGTGGAGCTGGATGACTGTTGCTGTATGCCATTCTTTGGGTACATAGCCTGTGGTAAGGTTGAGTCTGGACAGTGAATGTAGGTGATGGTGTAGTTCCTTTTGGTGCTGGTGTAAGTTGCAGCCTGGGACACCATCCAGTCCCATTGATGCTGTGTTCTTAGCTTTGGAGAGGGCTGTTTTTACCTGCATTTCCATGAAGTTTGGGGCTCTGCATTCTTCTGGGATGGACACAGGCCCTTTTGGGGTTGATGGGGGGGAGTTTGTACTGAACTTATCCCCCAGGATGTGGGCAACGTAAGTTAGTTCAGTGTATTTTTTGCCATTTTGCAGTAGCTGACAGCATATTTGAGAGTTGCCACCTAAATGTTTGGTATTGCTAATAAAGGTTGTTTTTGTGGTTGTTATTCTAACATCATTGGCAATTTGTCTTTAGAAACTGGCCTTGGATTATTTTATGAGCGATCATTGTTTCTTCCTAATAATGATCAGTGATGCCTTTCCTTTTGTGAAGTTTGCTCTATCATGTGTTTGTTTCCTCCTTCTGTTGTATAGCTTATTTATGGGTGATGACCACCAGATTGGTTTCTTCTTTTTGGAGGAGTGCATCTTGGTTTTATTTGGGACTTCTCGATCCATGCATCTCTGTAGATGCTCATAGAATGCATTTGTAAATGATTCGGCAGATTGTATAGCATTATCCTATAGCAAGGGGGCTTTGGAACTTTCCACTTTGGTCTTGGGAAGTGTGCAGTTTGCTTTTGAAAATGTCTTCACAGTGGTTTCCTTGACTGGGGGGGGGGGGGCAGGATGTGGATGTCCAGTGTGATTACTTTATTATCTGATATTACCAGCGAGGGGTTTATCTCTGTTGTGGAACACTGGAACCCTATATTGGTGATGATCAGGTCCAGTATGTTTTCACCTCTAGTGGGCGTGGTGACCAGCTGTTCCAGGGCATTTGAGGTTTTAAACTCTAGGAAACATTGGGCAAAGGACGTTGTGCACGAGTAATTCTCCCACTCAATGTTTGGGTAGTTGTAATCTCCTCATATAATGGTGTTTGATAGGACCTTTATATTTTCCACTGTTCTCAGGAATACTGAGTGAGGTTCCTGAAACAAGATAGGTGATCTGTAGCAGTCTACAATCTGATAAGCAGCTTTGTGCAATGTTAGTTGCACTTGCATGGTCTCCAAGGCCTCATGCTGTGCCACTAACCTGAAGGTGTGGGTATCCATAAGGTAAATGGATACACCCCTTCCTTTTGTATTTCACTCTGGGTTTTGGGGCCAATGATCAAAGGGATTGTGAGTGTTGTACGTGGAGCATGTCCAACAGCTCTGTGTTTGACATAGCTTTGTATGTTAGGCAGAGATCACCTCTGAGTAGGCGATATGCTAGAGAGTACAGCTGGAGCATTTTGAGACAGTTTGTGTATGGCATGTATTTCAGGCCACTAATGCTCTTTGTGAGGTATTGCTGCAGGCTTTCCAGTTGTTGTAGATGTCTTGTGAGGTACATAGCAAAAGGGGCATTGTACTCTATTATGGATCTAGTGAGTGATGAGTAGAGGGGAACAATGTCTTCTTCTATTCTGCATGAGACACCTTTTGTGATGAAGTGTGCCACATAGAATGATTTCCTGACTACTGTGGGGATGTGATTATCAAAGGTGTGTCCACTGTCCACCTGTGACCCAATGTTTCTTATCACACTTTTAGAGTTAATTATACTACCGCCTATGTTGTAGTTCACAGAGTTTTTACCAAAGGGGATGACAATGCACTTATTGGTATTGAGCTTGAGGCCATGGCTTTGACACCAGGCGCCTGTCTCAGTGAGGCTCTTTTGTAGGATGTCCGCATCTTTAGTATTTACAATTATGGCTCCTAGTTTGCAGTCATCTAGAAACTTCATTAGCCACAGACCTTCCATGTTAAAGTTTACTTCAGGGAAGTAGATACAAAATAGGACAGGACCCAGGACTGAACCCAGTGGTACTGCACTCGTCACTGGTCCAAAGTCATACTTGGAGTCTGCTACTTTCACAGTGTGTGTTCTGTCAGTGAGCCAGTTGGCAACCCATCTTGTGACATAGCAATTTATACCTAGTTTAGTGGGTTTATCTATAATTACAGAGTGGGGGATAGTGTTGAAAGCCGTGGCAAGATCTACACAGGCTGTGCGAACCACCTTACCCTTGTCTACGGTTCTGGTGACTGCTTCAATGTTGTCTATCAGGCTTAGGAGACATGATCTGCATTTTACAAACCCATCATGGTTGTGGTCCAGAGTTTGGAGATTACCAATGTCTTTTTTTATAAGTTGTATGATGATACATTCCATGGCCTTGCAGAACAGGCTCATCAGGCTAATGGGGTGCTAGTTCCTGGGTCCGTGGTGTCTCCACCCTTGTGTAGTGGGATAACCATCGCTTTGCATCATTCAGCAGGCACAAAGCCTGAGGTGATGCTATGACTGAATATGGTACATCGGTGTGGTGCCTGTTCATTTTGTAGTTTGTGTAGAACACAGCCTGGGAAGTTATCTGGTCCCATGGATGATGTGATACTGGCTTTGGAGAGTGTCTTTTACCTGTGCAGCTCTGATGACAGCAACTTTGCAGTCTTCTGTTACAGAGATGTGCTCTTTCATGTGTGAGAGGGGCATAAAGTTAGCACTGATTCTATCTGCCAGGATGTTGGCAATATCAGTTGGGTCTGTATATTTAGTGCCATTGAGCTGTAACTCAGAGCAGATCTAAGTGTTGCCATGACATGGACCTGTCTGCTGGGCAGAGATCTCCTGAGTAGACAGTATGCAACAGAGTACAGATTGAGGTAAATTCAGTCTTGTTGCATGGGGCAACTGTTTGAGGCCAGTAATCCTCTTGTTGAGGTACTTCAGTGGTCTTTGCAGCTGCTGCAGGTGCCTAGTCAGATTCATCACAAGTGTGTTGTGGTACACACTGACGGGTCTGATGACTGATGAGTAGAGGGAACCTCCTTTGACCTACATGCAAAGACCTTGGCAGTTTGTGGGAACACATAGCATGATTGTCTGACCACCTTGTGAAGGTGTTTCTGGAAGTAGAGATGACTATCCACATGTGTCCATAGATCCCTTATTATCACCTCCATATTTAGGGTGTTGGCACCTATGTGGTATTTGTATGACTGTTGCTCGAGGCCATAATTTTGACACCACATCTGTCTGACTGAGACCCTTTTTAAGGATGTCTCTGTTGTCCCAAATATCGATTATGACAACTTTTTTGCAGTCATCCACAAACTTTGCTAAACATAGCCCTGGTGTGTTTGACTGTATTTCTGAAAAGTATACACCAGACAGGAGGGGTCCCAGGACTGAGCCATGGGGGACAGCAGTTGTTACCAGCTTGAACAGGAGACCACAATTCTTACACTGTGTGATCTATCTGTGCCCCAGCTGGCAATAAATCAGATGTCATATATATTTATGCACAGGTTGTTGATTTTATGGATACGACATGTGTCTGGGATGTTGGAAAAGGGATTTTCAAGGTCTATGTGGGAGGTGTGTAGCTCATTTCATTGATGTATGTCCTGGGTGACTGCCTTAACAACAGTCTAGCAGGCTTGGGAACCATGATCTGCCCCTGACCAAACCAAAATTCATAGGGTTGGGTGTTTGTAGGCTCCCAATAGCTCTGTTTATAAGTTCCATCATGATGGACTCTATGGCCTTGCAGATCAGGCTTAATAGGCTTATAAGACAACAGTTCCCATGGTCTGTTGTGCACCAACACTTGTGGAGTGTGCCAAATGTTGCTGTAACACATTCAACAGTTTCATATCCTGTACAGAGGGTGAGGCTCAACAGACTGTTCAGGTGCAGGGTCTGTTTGCTCTGTTGTTCACTTATGACACAGCTAGGGAAACAATGTAATCCCATAGATGCCATGTTTTCAGGTTTGGAAGGAGCTGTTTACCCATTCTATATGTGCTATCTGTGCTTTCACAATCTCCAGGTATGATGATAGGGCCTTTTGTCAGTGAGATGTAGGTTTGTATGTATGAACCTGTCTGACAGGATGTTGGCAATGTCAGACATTTACAGTTTGCCCTGACTCAGGACATATATGAGTGTACATTGTTATTTATGACATAGCGGAAGGAAGTGTCATGGTTCTCTATGGACTCCTTCACAGATTATTTTGCCAGAACATGGATTGGATAATGTTTGGAGTGCACATTGTTTATTCATGATACTGATTGCAGGTTTATCAATCTTCTTTGCTTTTTTTCACTTTCTGTGAGCAACTTAAGTACTTGTGGTACATAGTTTGATTAAGACAAGGTTCCAATATATTATATGTGTCTGTTTTCATATAACTGTGTGCACTAGGCAAGATTGGTGAATAGTGACAGGTTCCTGGGGTAAAACATATGCAACTGCCAGATATGTGTGGCCCACTGCTGTACTCAGACATGGCCTAAGTGTGTGAGCATGCCCAATATGACCTTTCAGTATGTTGCTGACTGACATTTGCTATATTTGTTTAAGTGTGTGAGCATGCCCAGTATGGACACATATACTATATGTGTGTGAAAAATCAAGTTGTTTTTTACTTCAGGGCTCACCTTTGTGATGTACATCGACAGGAAGCACACTCTGCCTGCAGGGCTTCCATGAGTCACTTTGCATAGACTTATCAACATTTCTACATACATTGGGGACAGCTATTATTTGTACATTTCTACCCGGGGGGCACACCTGATTGTTACTGTGGGTGTACATAGGATGAGGGGTTCACCTGACACTTATACACATTTGCTAGGCCTGCACTGCTATGTCAGGTACTCCATTTCAGTCTGTACTGTTGCCTATCATACTGGCTTGAGGCATACTACTGTACTACAGATCTTAGCTTCCAATTTCACTTATATTAGTTTTGGACTTCATAGCCTACCCAACCCACATCACCCTGCCTGGCCTGCTGTTATCTGTCTGCTTAGGCCTGGGGGGAAGTTCAGAGGGAATGATACAGCATTTGTTTGTGTTTGCGTTAGTCTACAATTGCCCTGCTGTGTCTGTGCCAGCGAAATTCTGTCATGGTTTAGTGGTTCAGTACTGTGACTATAGTGCACAGTATCCTGAGTTCGAGCCCTGTTACTGCTTTTTATTTTCCTGCTGGGCAGACCTGACTGGTTAAGGAACAGTAAAGCAGGTGTGAGTGTGTTTACCCTACTTTGCTCGACTTTGCCTGACTTTGCCCAACATTGCCCAACATTGCCCAACGTTGCCCGATGTTGCGCTAGTTGCGCGGTGCACAGCTCCATGCAGTTGTGCTTAAATATACTAAACAGTGGTAAAATGTGCTTAGCACTGCTTTATATTGCTTAAAATAGGGCAATCATGCCTCAGGTGGTGCTGCAGGGCTGCCTATGTCGGATACACATAGTACACTCCCTATGCATGTTTGAAAACAGGTAGTGTCAAGTTAGGCATCCCTTTTATTGTATGTGTGAGTCAGAGAGTGATGTAATTTCCAGGGTTTCTACTGAGTCAGTGTATGTGCTATGCGTTGCCTCTTTGCCAAGGCCAAGGCATACTGGGCACGCCTCCTTCTGCCTACTGGTGCAGGCTCAGGTTGTTCCTCCTCCGAGTCACACTGTGCCTGTGCAGGCCTTGGCAATGGTGGGGGGCTGTTTGGCCCTGCCTCATGCTGTTCCTGCTGCAGCTGTTTTTGCAGGATCATATTATGTAGCATGGCACATACCATGACAATTTGTGTACATGTATTTGGTGAGTACTGCAAGGCTCCACCAGATGTGTCCAGGCACCTGAAGAGCGACTTGAGCATCCCAAACCTACGCTCAATAATGTTTCTTGTTTGTGCGTGTGCCTCATTATGGAGTTCTTGTTTGGGTGTGTGTGCATTTCAGATGGGTGTCATCAGCCATGGTTCTAGTGTGCATCCAGCATCCCCCACTAGGTGACCGTCAGGGATGTCCCCATTGGTACAGCTGCATCAGATGCCAGATATGGGAATCATGATAGCTTCCAGGGCAACCAGCACACACATTCATTATACCCTGGGCATCGCACACAGCCTGGCAGTTGATGGAGGGGAAGCCCTTGCGGTTGATGTAGACCCTATCCTGCTCACCAGGTGGTGCTTTGATGTGTATGTGTGTGCAGTCTATTGCACCCACTACCTCAGGTTATTCTGCTATTTGGTGGAAAAGATGCATATTGCTGGCCAATGCCTCACTGGAATTGGGGAAATATACATGCTCACCGACATGTGCTGACATGACATCCAGGAACTGGTGCAGCACCCTGGATGCTGATGCCTGTGAAACCCCCATCATATCACCAGTTGGTCTCTGGAAGGTACCTGTAGCTAGTGTTCGTAGGCCAACACATACCTTGGTATCCACTGGGAAGGGTTCCCCTCTGTTGGTTCTGTGTGTGAGGCATGGCTGGCACAGCTCAACAATTTGCTGCAGGAGGTCTCTGTCCACTCTATAGCACTCCACTATCTCCAGCTCATGTAACCCCTGGTAGGTTACCCTGGGTCTGTACACTCTTCTCTGTCTCCTCACTGTGGGTTGCTCAGCAGCATTCACAACATCACCACCCTCAGCACCTTGCACATGATGGTTTATGATAGCAATAGCAGCCCCTAACATTTTGTCTGACCTAAGCTTTTTAAATTTTCATTCTTTGTATACTGCAGTGTTGCAGACTTCTTGGGAAAAAACAAGGTAGACTGCTGTTTGCAGAGTTTAAAGTGCTGGGCTGGGCTAGTCCACTGCCTGTGTAATTGGCTGATTCAGATATATTTCACCTGGCAGCTCTGCTAGTTCCCCTTGGTTAACTTGCTACTACTTCTTTTCCTTCCTTTTTCCCTTTCTGTTTCCACAAGTGGCAGCACTGCGCAAACAAGCGCACATGCGCACACATGTGCGCACACACGCGAACACGCTGTGTGCCTGTTTGCAAGAAATTTCAGATATATCCATGAAGTACACCTTTGGTTTCTTGTTTTCAGCTAGGACAACTGTAGACATGCCTCTTGCAATCCTGAGCAACTCAGGGCAAACACAAGCCACTGTGCTCCAATCAGCTTACATTCTTTAAGACATACCCCCTCATGATGTCACGTATCTTCTACTCTACTACTCCCCTACTCCTACACTTACACTCTAGGGACATGGCTGACATGCTGTGGAAAATTGGAAGTCACTATCCTTATCTTCATTTGCATAGGATTGCCTTCTAATGCTTGGTTACCTCTCTCACACTGAGCTCCCCCCCCCCTTAGCCACCACTACTCAGTGGCCATGTTGTTTTCAGCCTGACATTCACCTGCATGGCAGAACAAGCTTTTTAGTGAAAATGCCCATTTGTGGCTATTTTTCACTTTTTTTCATTTTATTTAAAGTGCAGCATGTTTGCGCTCCGCTGCACTACGCTTAAACATCAGCGATCGGGGAAAAAAGAAAACTGGATTTTTAGGATTTACAACATTTGCAAATGCCAATGGCCTTATATTTGGCCATTGGCATGCTTCCTCAACTAGATGCATCCTTTATTTGGAGCTGTCATAGCTCCATTTAGCTATTTGCAGAACGGTACTCCGTTACCAACGGGATACATTTCTGCAAATAACACTACTCTTCCACGGACAGGTTAGTGTTTCCAGAATCGCAAATTTACATCATTTGCATAGCTTTCAGCAGCAAATGAGGTAATTTGCATACAATAACACTGTCCGTGCAAGAGTAGCTTTAGAAGCTCTCATGCACGCCCCTGCCAGCTATTGCTGAATCGCTCGGCAGACATATTGCCTGTCTGCCGTCTTACACTACTCTTAGACTCCATGCAAGCCTTCGTGAATCCATCTCTTAGTCTTTGACCATCATGTGTCTACAAAAATAAGTAAATTATTCTACACTGTGCAACTTATAAGTGATAGTATCCAGAACCAAAGATATCATTGTTCCATTGTACTCTGTACTCAATGATTGGTCTTAAGAGGGGAATTACTCCTTCAGCATGTATTTGACTAGGCATATGTCACAAGTGGGGTACCCACAGAAGCTCCTCATAAAAAAGAATACATCATTTAGAAAACAAGCCCAGTGTGAACTGTCACAAAGCCTTTTCCTTATACTCAGTCTTCTGAAAGCTGCTAAGAGATGACAAATCCTTGACCTACTAAGCATGCTCTGATCTTGCCCTAATGGACTTACTGCATATCTGAATAACAAATAGAATCAAATATACCCAATCCAAAGTCCTATACCTCACCTGCATCATAGAATGGACATGCTGGATGGACAGGCATGTACCTTAGAGCTACCTCTTCTCTGGAACAGGCTTCCATTGTGTGTGAAGCAGATTTCCTCCCTGCATATATTCAAGTGAAACTTTCACTGGTGGGATGGGGAATCATGCATTTAACCATTCATATATTCTTATGTCTCTAATAGACAGATAAAGCTTGAAAATGCCTGGCCACTCATGCATACATTTTTATATCTCTCCAAAAAACATAATGGACCAGTACCTTTCTAATATTTCTAGGCTTAAAAAGGCCTTTTAGGGTTGTTAGCTTAGTATTCTTCTTGACCATGCCAAGGCTGAATTTAGAAAACTCGACCAATACTGCAACATAACTGCATGAGTCTCAGCTAATTTGGCTTATAGCATGCATCACTGCCATGCCCTTAAAAATCTGAGATGGATAGAAGCTTCACACAAAAATACTCCTCACCATCCACACTCTTACCTACAAGCCTGAAAGATGTCCGTACTAAAAAAAATATTATTAAAATATATTCTGTATCTTGGACTCTTCTGACTTCTCTTTCATATATGTAAATCTCATAATAGTGCCAGAGACATTGTATGCTCTTCTTATGTTGCAGATAATTGGAACTACATCTTACTTGCTCTATAGCAAGATTATACCATCTGGTCTTGATAATAATGCAAAAGTAACATTTAAGGCAGGACAGCTGCAGAACGAAGAAAATATCAGTCCAGGACAGGAATGTGATAAAATTTGGGAATTGATGAAGGATCAACAATAAAACATTAAGAAGTGCAAACAAAACTCAAGCAGGAATATTTTAGAAGATTAAAATTAAAACTGAAAGCAGCCTGGACAAAACCAATTTGCTTCTCCTGCTCTAACTTACAGTTTTGGGGTGATTGTCTGGTCCCAAAGTATTGGATCTGATGGACAGGAAAACAAGAAAAATGATTCCTGTTTATCAAATGATATATAAAAATCAGTGTATTCCAATATTTTATATTCCTTGTTCTGAAGGAAAAAAGGGCCTCCTCAAAACTGATTACATGCATAGATCTCCAATCATTGGACCGCATACTTATCTGTTGACTTCATCAGATCCAAACATAGTGAAAGTTTTGAAACACAAAGAGAACAAGTATAAAATTACTTCCCTAGTTAGTTTAGCAGATGCATATTGGGAGTGAGAATGGAAACAAGCTAAAAGAAGACAAAAATCTGGAAGCAACTGAATTTGCCAAAAAAAAGAGAGAAAGAAAGGATATTAGGAGAAGGACTGGAAGTATCAGAGGAGAAGGCAAGGCATGTTGAAAGGCGTAAATACAGTTGAAAGTACAGAAAACTCTTGAAACAACCTCAAGCAGATAAGGATATGACAAAGGAATGGTTAAGGAGAGGTGAATTTAACCCAGAAGATGAAAGGTTAATATTGGTGGCCCGAGATAGTAGACTACATGCAATTAATATATACAATACATATACGTTGTGCAAATTATTAAGTTTTTATACAAGTTTTGTTTTTTGCAGAACTGAAATTCTTAACCCTTCAAGTTTATGTTCCCCCTCCTTCATTTTGTAATTTATTTCACATGCTACCACATTCCTAACTAATGCAAAGAGTATACAGCTCATTGGATTTCCCTGTCTTACACCATTCTTCATATGTACCTCTTGACTTAAACAGCCATTTACAAGTATTTTAACTTTGTTATTAATATATGCTGACATACATAATTTCCTAACTTTTTTACTTATATTATATTCTTTCATTATTACCTATAATACTTCATGTCCAGTTGTGTCAAATGTCCTATTAAGGCTTACTATCAAGATTTTTGCTTCTTCTTTTCTGTTCATAGTATCATCCACAATTTCTCTATCATTAATAATTCTTGTCACCCCTTCCCCTTTAAATGATTTATGCTATCTTCCATAATATTTTGCATTCATTTCAAATCTCTTTTGTATTATTTTCATAAAGATCTTATTATTATTATTATCATTATTATTCAGTACTGTTAACCTGCAATTTTTTAAACTGTATTCTATCCTCTTTCTTCCATATGAATTTAAGTATTCCACTATATAATTTGTTATAGATAAACCTTCATTTAACCATTCATTTAAATGTTTTATTTATTTAGTTATTTATGTATGTATGTATGTATGTATTCATTTATTTATTTATTGGCAATCCGTTAAAAAAATTTATATGTTTCATACCATATTCCATCTGGGCCTACAGCTGAACCTATATTTACTTTCACTAATACTTTATCTAGCTCATTTAAAGAAATCTCATTTTCAGCCTGTATTTTGTTTTTTTTTTTTTTTGTTTTTTTTCGCCATGTTTATTTTTCACTACCTTCTTTTTTTTTTTCTTTACTAATTTTTTGTACATATTGTACTACACTATTCATAATCTTTTCCTTAGTCTTTTCTATTCTTCTACATTTTTTATTTCTCTCATTACACCGTCATCTTCCTTTGCTAATCTGCTTAACTAACCCAATACTTCTATTTTTCCTTGTAAAAATATCTTGTGGGTTGGAAATTAGTATAATGGTTAAGGTGTTTGATTCTCACCTTTGGAAGTAAAATTTGCTAAGTTTAAAAATGACCCAGAGGGGCAGCTTACCTAGCAGTTACCCATGAGCGTATGAATGACAAATCTACACACATTTTAACTGGTTGAGGGTTCATATAACAGTTAAGATATTTACCTCACAGATGCAAAGTGCAAGGTTTGATTCTCATCTTTGAAAAAGAAATTGATTAAGCTTAAAATAGCCCACAGGGCAGCTAGCTTAGTAATTACCTATGTACCTATGAACCTATAACAATTGATTTTGTATTTTATTCTGTATTTCTTTCATATAATTCTTTTTTTTTTTTTCAAATTACCTACTCAGAGGCGATCTCTGCCTAACATACAAAGCTATGTCAAACCCAGACCTGTTGGACATGCTCCACTTAAAGAAATCCCAATCCCTCAGAACTACATGCTGTAGGGACCTAAACCTTGTCACCACGATAAATAGAACATGCTGGAAGGATAGATTCCTGTTCCAGAGACTACCCATACTTTGGAACAGACTACCTATCTATGCCATACAGAGCTCCTCATAAGTACTCTTCAAGAAAAATCTTGATGATTGAATGGGAAATAGCAAATTCACCCTGGGGATCACTTCTGTGGCTCTGCTGACAGGGGCACAGGAAAATAATTTTCTTGGGTGGTGAAAGCCAGGGTACCTTTTTGGCTAGGCTTATTTAGGCCCTAGGGCCAATAGCCTAGTACCTACCTATGAACCTATCATTATGTTCTACATCTTCCATTGCATCAGATATTATTTTATATTTTTCTCTCCCTATTTTTCTCACATCATATTGCCACTTTAAAAAAGAATTTTTTTTATATTTTCCTCAAATATCATCCACTATTCAGACCAAATTTTATAAAATGTTCTCATGGTGAAATATTTCCGTAACTGTATTAGTAATCTATTTTCTTCTTCATTCCATGCTTTTCCATTTATCCTTTTTAACTTTTTGCCTATTTTTAAATATTCCTTGTTTTCCTTTATCTGTAGTGATATTGCAAGAGGATCAGAAAATCCTGGTTCAACTACCTCCCCTTGTCCTATAATTAAATCTTCTGATAATATATATATATATATATATATATATATATATATATATATATATATATATATATAAAATCAGAAGATTTAATTATAGGACAAGGAGAGGTAGTTAAATCTATTTCAGTTCTATACATACTGTATTTGTAAGTCCATGAATTTTTGTCCCAAACATTTAACTTACCACATCTTATAACTTCTAACATTTTTCTTATACCATTTTCTTTCTTTTTATGCTTGCCTTTTAAATCACAACGTATACTGTTATTATAATATTCATATTTATCACTACATAGTTTAAATCTGATTAAATAAGATATCCTTTTCTTTAAAATTAGTATAAAGAATATAAAGTTATAATTCTATATATTTGTTCTTTCCATTTTAAATAGACAATGGCTAATATTCCCATTTTTGCTAATGTTACATGTAATAGCTTTATCATATTTCTTCAGAGTACAGTTATTACAGAAAAGCTTTCATTTCCCAAATGCCAGATTATCTTTCTTCTTCATAGTTTCTCTGTTTGTAATCTTGCTTCATGTGTTAAAAATCTTGTCTCTTGTAATATAATTACATCTGTGGCACATATATTATGCCACTCAATCATTCATATTCTTCTTACTATATTCTTACTACAAAACACATTTACAGAAAACACTCTAACATTTTCATTTATTTATTTATTTTATTTTACATTTGTTGACCGGGATAGTCTGACTGGATGCATGTCTATTTTCAGCGGAGGCCCGGGGAGAAAAGCTCCAAGGGTAAGCAGATACAGCATTACATAATACCATCATTACATATTACAAACAGACTATTTACAGAGATTACATAAGTAAGCAAGTTAAACAAGTGCCACAAGTTAGAGTTAATCCCGAGTGTAAATCAGGATTAAATTAAATTACACTGTAAAATGGTTAACAGATTTTTACATATTCTAGAGAAAGTTAGCCAGGCTTGATACAGTGATATAGCCAGTTAAGTGACAAATGTTGTTTGAGTCTAGTTTTAAATTGACCTAAGGTGGAAAGTAAGGTAATATCAGCTGGAAAAAAGTTCCAGGATCTACTTACAGAGTTTGCAAAGAGAGAGTCACCGGCTGTGTTATTAATTTTGCTAGTCTGAATTAGTAGTTTGTTAGAGGATCAAAGTGATCTAGGATTGTTATAGGGGGTGACAATATTTTTAAGTGCAGGAGTATTGTCCGGATTATAGAGGATTTTATAGGCCATAATCAGTTGGTTATACTGGATTTGGCTGGGTAGTTCAAGCCACCCAAGCTGGTTTAGATTGATGCAATGATGTGTCCTAAATGGCAGCCCAATGGCAAACCTGGCAATGTGGTTGTAGCAAATTGAGAGTTTGTTAAGGACAGTCTTGTTTAAATTTGAGAGTAGAGGGGATGCATACAGAAGGGTTGAAAGAAGGTGAGAGTGAGCTATGGCAATTTTAGCTGGAGAGGTTAGGAAGGCTTTTATTCTGTAAAGTGACCATAGTTTTTTATTCATGGTTTTGATAGTTTGGTTAACATGTAGGTCAAATTTTAGAATATTATCTATGATGACACCTAATAGTTTTGTAGATGGGTCAGGGGAGCTTATTGTGCCATCATTTGAATTTTTGGTAAAGGTGAAAGCGGTAGACCTACGTGTTGGTGAAAATAACAGCATTTTAGTTTTTTGGGGATTTAGGATCAGATGACATTCAGAAAGCCAGTTTTCTATTGTATTAAAGGTGGTCTGGGTAGCTGACCATAACTCTATTGGAGATGTGGCCGAGCAAATCTGAGTAGAGTCATCAGCATATTGGATACAGCTGACATTTGGGATGACAGTATAAAGGTCGTTAATGAAGATGGAGAACAGCAAGAGCCCTAGTACAGAGCCTTGTGGTACTCCAAGGGTGTTAGGTAGAAGGTTAGAGAGTTTGTTCTGCCAGAGGACGGCCTGCTGTTGGCCATTCAGGTAGGATTGAAACCATTGAAGGGCTCTAGCATCTAGACAGAATGTTTGCATGGTGTGGATTAAAAGTTGGTGATCAACCATATCGAATTCCTTGGAAAGATCCAAGAAGAAGGCTGAGGATATATAATTATTGTTGCAATTACAGTTTATGGTGTTGGTAAAGGCTAGGAGGGCTGAAGTAGTGCTGTGATGCGGACGGAAGCCATGCTGAGTGTCTACCATAAGGTGATTCTGGATTAAGTGGTGCATGAGTTGTCTATGAATACATTTTTCCATAATCTTTGCAAGTGGAGAGAGTATAGCTATTGGCCTATAATTGGAGAATTCAGTAGAGCTGCCTCCTTTGTGAGGTGGGATTACATAGGATATTTTCCAGATGGTGGGAATTTTAGCTTCTACTATGGTTCGATTGATTAGTATTGAGATGGGGTAAGCAATAGCATCAGCTGATTTTTGTAGGTATTCGGCAGGGAGTTGATCAGCAGAAAGTGTAGTGCGTTTTAATTTTTTGATCAAGGTACGGATAAGCGAAGAGGCGACTGGTTGGAAGCTGAATGCGAGTAGGTTTCTATGGGTGCTACTTTCAGGACCAGGGTAGCTAGGAGGTAGATGGCTAGCTAGGGCTTGAATTGTCTCTGTAACGAATCAGTTAAAACTGTCAGAAACATCTTCAGGGATTTTATCAATAGTAGCAGCAGGGTTTGGGGTTGAAGTTTATCCAGTGGTTTTCACTAATCCAGAAAGTGATGTCATGTAAGATTTCCTATTTAAAACAGTTTACTTTCTTAATTTCCTTGTATCTGATGAAGTTCCTGTTTTTATTTTTGGAACACAAGCACTAATACCTTCTTGTTTGTCTGAATAAAGAAAGCATCCTTGTACTGAATTGTACTGAATTGAACGTGTTGACTTGATTTAAAGCACACATTGGAATATTTCAGGGCTCACTGGCTCTCATTGTCTGCATACTGCTTGTGCAATGATTTTCTTGGTGGTTTGTGCATTTTTTCGTCTTTTACTAGTATTTTAAGCCTAACCATTTTTCTTCCCAGAAGTGAAAATTAAACACTGTAACTTGTGTCTGTGAGTCAAACACCTTAACTATTATACTAAGCCCAAGTCTTTAGCTGTATACATTCTTTTTCATCAGTTTCATTCTTTTTGTATTTTGTACTTACCCCCTTACGTTTTTGTTTTATGTCCTTTACCCTTTCCCCAGTATAATTATTTTTTTCTTATACTACCTTTCAGTTCTTGTCTTCTTCATCACTTGCTTCAGAAACTTTTTCTATGCTCTCTATATTATTTTTTCTCATCCAATTTTTCTTCCATTTCTACTATTTCTAAAATTTCTTTTCTTTTGTCATTTTTTCTCTTTCTTTCTCTTTTTTCCTTTTTCTTATTTTCATTTTTGAAATCCATCCATAAATGTCCAATGTTGTTACATTTATAACATTTTATTTCATATTTTTTGTGTCATGTCCCATTTCCCCACAAATGTAGCATTTTCTTTTGTCACTGTTACTTATTAAATGTCCTTCTTTTGCTCAGAAAAATGTTTTGGGTTGTCCCAAGTATTTTGCAACACCCCTATTCCCCTTCACATTTATCATTATGGTAAATTTATATTTTTCTGCTTCTATTTTTAACACAATGTTACAATCCCAACTGCCAGTACATAAACCCCTTTTGTGATAAATGTTTGCAATGTCCAGTACCTGTTTATATAAAGCTTTCAAATGTCCTTTGAGAGTCTCTCTTTCTACCTCTGTTCAAAATTATACATGAATCTGCTTTTTGTTTCTCTGCTAAATGGTTTTATCACATGAATATTCCATAGTCTGCAGTCTTTTTGTTTTATTCTCCATGAAAATTATCCATTGAAAAAATAGTCTCAAATGTCACGTCTTTGTTAATAAGAATAAATGCTCTTACCTGGTACACTTTTACACCCCAAAGAGCTATTAAATTATCCCACACTTCATACCTATATATTTATTTGTCTTCTTTACTTTGAATCATTACCACATGTGACACCAGGGAAATACTGCCAATCCAGCTATCTGGGATTTTGTAAATACTTATATGTCACTTGAAAATATCAATATGATTTATATAGAAATGTGACACTGCCAGCCCAGCTATCTGGAATTTTGTAAATAATTGTATGTCATTTGTGAATATTAATATGATTCATATATGTTATATATGATATGTGTATATTAAACTACTAGTGCAGACGTGTGTGCAAAGTAGTGAGCTAAAATGTAACCACAGTGTGCCCTACTGGTAAAGAACAGAAATGTATATCAACTGTATACCTGTGCAAATGTTTTAATAGTAGAAACTGGAACATACAGAGTTAACTTGCAAGGCTTTAAGAAAATAGGTTGGAATCAGAATGTTTTATGATTTTGTTTTTCTCTCAGTTTCACTGAAGGAGACAGGATGTCTAGAGCTAGAAGTTTCTTTCTATTGTCTTGAAACAGAAATAATTACTAGGTTTAAAATGTAAAGTGATTTTATTGCTCTGTGACTTCCTAGCAGCTGCCCATCTGAGAGATGAGTATTTTAACACATACATTTTAGTATCTGGTTAGCCTTGGAACTGAAGGCAGGTGACAAAGACTGATGTCATCTGAGCTAACCCAGCAGTAATGTTGATTATTAATTTAAGAACTCTATCAGAGAAGGTATGTGCATTTTGTGTCTTATCTTGGACCCAGCAAGAACATCCACTCATCTGCATTTGCCTTGCTCTGTAAGTAAGTTATTTAGGGTATAGTTTCTTTTAGAGATAGGAACACAGTAAAGATTGCATGTTTTCTGTATTTATTTAAAACTGTCCTGCAATGTTGTTTTAAAACATTTCCTGTGATTCTGAACTCTGTAGTTACTGTGTTAATTGAGTATTGTCTTGTTCTTTTATTATTTTTTATTAAACATATTTAAAACTTTTAATTGTGGCTGGTTTGTTTAGAAATATGTAAGCTCTTAGAGAACTTGCATATGTATTTGGCGACACTGTATAGGCCACTCCTAAATAGCCTTGAAAGTCTTGGTCACACTTACCATTTGGATAAAAGTAACATTAGACAGTAGGATTGGACACCCTTTGTAAGGGCCTTATAGTAGCTAATAAGTAAGGGTGGCTGGGGGCAGATGGTATTACATTATAGTCTGGGAAGAAGAGGACATAGCTAGTAATCCTGTGACAGCCTTTCCCAGGTGTGTGTGTGTGTGTGTGTGTGTGTGTGTGTGTGTGTGTGTGTGTGTGTGTGTGTGTGTGTGTGTGTGTGTGTGTGTGTGTGTATGTGTGTATCAATCAACTCTCAAAGTGTGTGTGTGTTTGTGTGTGTTTGTCAGCTACTTGGGCAGGGATACAAAGCCCTGGTTGGACAGAGAGGATGCTGGAGGTCTTAGCTTAATCACATGGCTGAAATCCTAACCCTAAAGCTGTGCCATTGGGGAGTCTTATTGGGATCTGGACAAAGGGGGAGAAACCAGCCCCAGACTGACTGTGATCTCTGTGTACTCTTAAGGAACATTGTACTTTACCGTATATGTGTACTTGTCATCCTCCCAATGAATACATCCCTTACTGGTGCTAGTGGTGAGGACTGAGGCTCCTTGATTATTGTGCCAATGCAGGGGAGTCACACCACATACTTTCTGTTTTTCATTTTTTCTGCTATTCCAGTTTTGCCTTCTTTTACTTTTTCTGCATGTGTTTTCTTTTCTATCTCACCACCATTCTTCAGGATTCTGTCTGCATCCTCCTTTTGTATTTTCTCCATAATGTCCCCCAATTAAATGTCTCCCTCATTTTCTGCTTCACTCTCCACCACTGTTTCTTTAAGTAAATCATGCTGCAACCTCCCTGATGGAAGGGTTGTAGTTATACATTCATCATTTGCTGATTCATCTCCATCAAACAGGTTTCTTTTAAACATTTCTCAGAATCCTGCAGTTTCTCTAGTCTCAATACTTGCTTTTTCCTTCATTTCTTTAAATACTTCATCATCTCTTTCTCTCTCTGTCTTTCTCCCTGTTTTCCTGTGCTACCTCTGCACCTGGAATGGAAACGGGAAATGCTCCTACAAAATGCATCTCACTCACAATAATGACTAGTAGGGGTTCTTTATTGTATTTACAACTATGTACATCTTATATACAACTTTTCAATACATATTTACATTATTTACAATATATACAATATTTATAACATGACTCTTGCATTTATATTAAACCTTCTTTTTAAACCCCACACATTTTTACACAATCAAAGTTTACTTTCTTCAAAATCTCTGGTAATAATGATTTCCATTGTATTTTACTTTATTAATGCTTTCATTCCATATTATCCGTATTATACAAAATAATTTTGCATCCCATTTGCTAATGTCCTTTTGTTTTACATTTGTTTAATGTCCATATTCAATCATGTCCATACTGTTGTAGTCAATGTTCTCCAATTTTTTTAAGTAAATTTTATATCATGTATTTCCTTCCACAGTTTAAATGTTCTTTTGCACTTTATAAAAGCATGTTCAATTGTCTGTAATTCACCACAATGTAAACAAATTATATTTTTTATTGTCTTATATGGCATGTTTGCCTTAACTGGCAGCTTACTTATTGATAATCTCCACAAAAATCTGCACATTCTACATGTTTCTTATACATATTAATTCTCATTTTACTGCTTTAATCTTTGCTTCACTTATATGCTTCCAATGTAAAACATAATAACATTTTTCTATTATATTTTCATTCTACATCTTTCTAATTTTTTCAATCTTTCCTATATCAATTTTCCATAACAATGATTTCTATTGATATATTTTTTTAAATATTTTAATATTTTATCCATACAATGAACTTTTTTGCTCCTTTTAAATATTCCAACTTTTCCCAAATTGCTTTAAATTTATCTTCTATGACTTTTGTTAGTAAATTTTCCCTATCTTTCCTAATTATTAGGACTGCATACAAATTTAATGAAAAAAACATACAGAATTGGGTGCAGCAAGCTCAACCCTCTTTCTTTGTTGTTTACATAAAGAATGCCTCTTTTCAGTGGGTTTAGCCTTGACCCCAAATGAACATAAAAATTACATTTATTAAATCATTTTTAATGCTAATGGAATTGTACATACATGAATGTGCAGTTTTACCTAATAATATGGAGTTACTTAAATTAGTCTTTTTCCTGTATGATAGCCTAAATGTTCTCTAAAATATGCAGAGACCTCGTATACTATCATATCTCTCCATTGTTGCTCTCTTAATTCTTTAATCCCAAACTTTATTCCTAAGATTTATACCTCTTCTTCATTAAATCTAATGCCTGTATTTCTTCTAAAAATCTTAATCCTTTACTTTTTCTTTATTAATACTCAATCCTAGCATTTCTAGTTCTTTATTAAGCATTTCTATACATACGTGGTGATACAGCGGTAGCATTGTTGCTGTACAGCAAGAGGTTCTCCCATTCGATTCTCGGCTGGAGTGCGGGGAGTGCCTTCTGTGTGGAGTCTGCATGTCCTCCCTGCGGTTGGGTGGGCATTCGAAAGATATGCGTAAAAGGGCATGCCTTTGTTGAAGATTGAATGTTGAGCTGGCACCTCAGCGTTCGTCAAAATCTACTGCCAATCATTAGTGGACCGGAGTTCCGCTGTGGTGACCTCTAACCAGGAAAAGCTGAAAGACAACAACAACATTAAGCATTTCTATAGTTATTTTCATCCATTCTGTATTCTTAACTGCTGAATCTAAATCATCTGCAAATGTATGCATAACTGGAATCATAATTCTTTCTGTTTTCCAATATCAAAATAATCTCAGTGACCACTACATTCATAATTAATGCAAATTAGATGCTGCTGGTTGGACATCTTTGTTTAATACCACTTTTTAGACTTTTAGTTTCATTTATCCATCCATTGACTACTAATCTTACATTGTTTTCCATGTAAACTGACTTCAGAACATTTAATATTTTATTACTTATGTTATATTCCTCTAACATTTTCCACAATGCTTTGTGTTGAATTTTGAACTCCCATTAATATTTTTAATTCTGTCCTTCTGTTTGTTATGTCATCTACCAGTTTTCTTATTAGTATTAACAATTGTTCACTTCCTTTACTTTTAGTTAGAAAGATTGTCTCAGATAATAACTTATTAACTTTATTTGCTTTTTTTTTATTATTTTCATGAAAAAATCTTATGATGTATATTATTTAGTACTATGGTCTGCAATGTTTTATATCCGTTGCCTCTCATTTTTACCATATGAATTTAATTGCCCTTAAACATATGTTTTCATCATTTATACCTTTTTCAAAACATACATTCATAAGTTTTATGAAATATTCTTTTAGCCATTCTTGCATATTTTTGTACATTAAGTATTCAATTCCATCTATCCCTGTAGCTGATTCTACATTTACTGTCTTAATTATGTTTTCTAATTCTATTATTGTAGTCTTATCTTCCATCCTTTTATTATCTTATTCAGTTAACATTTTAAGTCACATCTGTTTTTTAATGTAAGGTTACTTATTGAGAATGTCTCTAGCAAATATTCTTTAATTGTTTTCATAATTTCTTCTTGTGTATTTACTATGCCATCTTTTCCATCTTTTGATTCTCCCATTATTTTTGTATTTTTAACCATTTTACTTAAATATAGTGATACTCCCTCTTTCTTTCCATGCAAACAGTAACTTTGCCTAAACAGTCTTCTTTTAATTTTTTCTTGATTCATTTCATACAGCTTTATTTATTTTTCTATAAACTCTTCCCTCTTACTTGCTCTGATTTTGAATATTAGGTTACTAATTCCCTTGTAGACATCAACATCTTGTAGTCTTTTCAATTTTTGCCAGTTTAATGCCTCTTTTCTATATTCTCCTTTCAAATTGATCCACCAACTCATGCAGTCTTTATAAAATTCTCTCATGCCTATATGATATTGCCATAATTATAGCATTATATCTTTTCCTTGTTCATCTAGTTCTGATTCATTAATTATTTTCAATATTTTCCTGTTTTTATATTTATTATTTATTTATTTCACATGTGTTAACTAGGTTAGTCCAACTGAGGTTGCAAACAAAACCATTTTCAGTGGAGACTGAAGAGGAAAAGCCCCAGAGCAAACATAAGTAAAGATGAAGTGACAATATACAAATATTAAATAACAATCACAATACAAAATAAATGTAAAAAATAAAAGGTTATTAACTATTTGCATTGCATTGCATTGATAGTAAGCAATCCATTTTCAGTGGAGACTCAAGGGAAAAGAGCAAACATAATCAAAGATAAACATACAGGACAAAAACTATTAAAAATAACAATGCAAATATGAAATTAATTATAAAGAGAAAAACAAAAGAAAAAAGTATGAACATTATGGGTTGCACTGATAGCAGTGGTCTAAATTTACTACATATAAGAGTAAAAACAAAAAGATAATCATTGTTCAAAATAAAGCAAATGTACAGACATTGATAGGAAGTGGGGAGATTATAAAAAGTGTGTAGAATGGGAGGGGTAGAGAAAGGAGGGGGTTATAGTAGGGCTATAGTAGTAGAGCTGAGGGTTTAGGAGGTTAGTTTAAGCAGAAGTTACTAACAAAGAAAGAAAATTAAGAGATGCAACAGGTTATGCAGTAGGACAGACTAAGACTATGTGTGGTCAAGGCAATGGCAAAATTTCAAGTTTAGTAGGTGGGATTTAAGCTCCTTTTTAAAGCAGGGAAAGGAAAGATTAGATATAACATGGAGAGGAAGTTTGTTCCAATTTAGTGAGACAGAGTGTTTGTAAAGTAGTTTGCCAATATTCCTTTTGGGTTTATAAACTGAGAGAAGATGATGATCAGCACTTCAGAGAGGCTGGGGGGAGAGTAGAGAGTAACATGGGAGGTGAGAGCAGGACAGGCAGAGGGGCTGTTGAGTATGGAAAAGGTAGTGTGGAGTTGCAATTGTGGGAGAAGGTGTGGAAATTTCAGCCACTGAAGTTTGTTTAGTGAGAGGCTGTGATGTGATGAGAGTGGTTGGTTTAGAATAAATCTGGCAATTTTGTTGTATGTTCCAGTTTTTGCATTGAGGTAGTTTGGATATTGGTAAGGATGGGGAAGTGTATAGAAGACTAGGTAAGAGAAATGGTTCTGCGAGTCTGCATTTAGTGACAGTAGTGAGGAATTCTTTGTTCCTATAATGTAGTCCAAGTTTTTGGTGCATTTTTTTGATGGCCTGTTGTATGTGCAAGTCAAACTTTAGTTGGCCATCAATTATTACCCCAAGAAGTTTGGTGTGTGAGGCAGGGGAGATAGAGGTGCCATCTAGGGAGGAAAGAGAAAAGTTGGATTTAAGGTGAGAGAGTGTCTGAAGTAGGAAGCGAAGGAATTGGGTTTTCTTTGGGTTAAGGATTAGTTGATTATTTCTGCACCATTTTTTAACAAAGCTAAAGGAATTCTGTGTTAGTGTGTGTAGTTCATCGATAGTACTGGAGATAGATTAGAGAGCAGAGTCATCTGCGTATTGTATTACAGATGAGAGACTGTAGGATGAATGTAGGCTGTTGGTAAAAATATTGAAAAGGAGCATTCCAAGTGTGGAGCCTTGGAGTACTCCTGTTTGAACAGCAAGGAAGGGTGACAAAGCCTGCTGCCATCTAACATCTTATTTTCTGCCATTAAGGTAGGATTGGAACCAGCCTAGAGTAGAAGGAGAGAGGTTTAAGTCTGACAGTTTAAGAAGGATGGGATGAGACACAGTGGCAAAGGCTTTAGAGACATCAAGGAATAAACAGGAGATGGGGAGGTTGTTGTTCCTAGCTTCTGCAACCTTTTGAGTAAAGGATAGTAAGGCAGTCAAGGTACTGTGTTTAGGGCTAAAACCATGTTTCTAGGGGGTAAGGAGATTTTCGTGAAAGAGATAGGACAGTAGTTGAATATGTATATATTTTTTCAAGGATCTTAGAGAGCAGTGAGAGAATAGCAACTGGTCTAAAGTTAGAGTGTTCAACAGAGTTGCCACCTTTGTGCAGAGGCAGAGGAGTGGTATAGAAGGATTTCCATATTTCTGGTATGGTAGATTCCTGAATGGAGCGGTTCATTAAGATAGTTACAGGGAATGTAATAGAGTCAGCAGCAATTTTCAGAAATTGAGGGAGTAGTTTATCAGTGGATAGAGAGCATGGTTTTAGTTTAAGAAGCAGGGGTTTGATATATTTAGTTGAAACAGGTAGCAAAGTAAAAGGTTGAGAGACAAGGAGCATAGAGGTTTAGGAGGAGGTGAGGGTGACACAGAAGAGTTGGGACGAGAAGAGTTGCCAGACGGTAGGAGTTTAGAGATGCTATAAAGTGTTTGTTGAGTAAGCCTGCAGTTTCAGAGGAAGAGTGATAGGGGAAAGGGTAAGAGATGATAGGAGAACCAGTGTGGAGCAGGGAGTTGATAGTACTCCAGATTTTTTGGGGTTAATTTGGGTGAGAGCTTTGAAATTTAGTGAAATATTGGTGTTCATCCAAAATAATAAGTTTTTTTTACACGTTGTGTATGACATGTATATATAATTCCTTATTTCTTATATTTCTATCCATATAGTTAAATGGTCTTAAAATCCTATGATTCTACATCCTAAACTGAAACTATAGAATAGTCACTTTCGGTTCTTAAATTGCTTCTTTTGTATGTCCAATTTTTATTTTCCCATAAATGCATTTTGTTATATTTAATCTTGTTTAGAATTACTTTAGCATCTGCTCCTTCTTTACTTCTGTGTCTTAGATCACTATTAAAGCACCCCACTGCAATTACTTGCATGTTTAGATTTACATAATCCATTATTTTTCTAAACAGAATTTTCCTTTGTTTCTGTAAGGTATATGCATAAAATGTAATTACTCTATAAACTTGATTTTTATACCTTATGCCAAATATTCTTCTTCTTCCAATAAGTACTATTGTATAATCTAAAATATCTATTTAATTCATTACATAGGATGACTATACCAGAGCATTTTTCACTACCTAAATTCCAAAATTACTTTGCCTTCCTGACTTCCCATAAACCATTTTTGTTCTCTTTCTTTGTTTATTGTTATTCTAATGTCTATAAGTGCTATGATATCCATATTTAATGTCATACACCATTCTAATACTCATAATCTGTGATGAATATTCTTCATGTTGTTGACATTAATGGCTAAGAATCTCACTATAGTGAATGAATTTCATTACTCTTTTACCTATGGAACCTCTTTTGATTTTTATTTTTTACCCATTTACTTACTCCTTCATCACTTGTAACACATATTACTTATTCCTCATTTGTTTTCTTATTTTTTACATCATTCATACTCCCTCTTGCACCAATTGTTACTTTGAGATCATTCATTTGTTCATTTTGCACTTCTTCTATAAGGTCTGATATAATTTTCTTCTTCTCCTTTTACTGTACTGATGTGTGTTGTGCATATTTTTCTAATTCTGTAAAATCCAACAATGACCTATCTTTTCACATTTTATACACTTTGTTCACATTTCTTTGCTTTGTGACCCCTTTCCCACATATAGAACATTTTCTATTATCCCAATAACTAATTAAATGATCATCCTTGCCATATAAAAAACACATCTTGGGTTGTCCCCTGTATCTCACCATGCCTTTGTTTCCATAAATATTAATTATATTCGACAAATGTACCATTTTTCATCTTCCATTTCCAGCATTACACCACATTCCCAACCCCCAATCCATAAGCTTCTATTATCATATATTTTCATTACATATATAACATCTCTACATAAAGTCTTTAAATATTCTTTTAAATCATCTCTTTCAATTTCCGTTCTAAATTAAAAACACTTTTGTCTTGGCTTCTCTATAAAAAGCCTGTATCACATATAAGTTCCAAGGATAAATGTCTTTTTTATCACATTTTTCTAAAAACTTTTTCATGTGTTGAACCTCTTCAAAAAATGACAAAATGTATCCTTATTAATACAAATAAAGGCTCTTACCTCTCTGGGTTCTATCCTCAGTGGTGCTATGACACTGTCCTATACCTCATACCTGCCTAATTCCTTGTCCTCCTTGTTGCTTATTTTCACAAGAAATTTTCTTTTAATTTCTGCCTTTTTTCCTTCCCTTCTTTCTGCTTCTTTCACTGTCTGTGCATACAGTCTCTTTTCTTCCTTTTTTCACCTTTGAATTTTCATTCTCCTGAACCTTGTCCATTATCTCTTCCCATGATGCTGCATTTTCATTCTCCAATTCACTTTTGTCTATTAACTCTTTTAAGTAGGCATCCTACAACCCTCCCAATTGGAGGGTTGTAACAGCACATTCAGATATCAAAATATGTGTTGAAAATAGATTCCATTGAACGATGTCATCTGAATCTAGCACTATGCTATTTTCTGCCTGCTTTTTCTCTCCTATCACTCCATCCACATCACTGCTGCCATTCTCCTTCTTTCTTGCATCTTTGACTCCTTCTCCACTATACTAGCTTCCACAGCTGTTTGACTAACAGCACTTTCATCCTCCATAGTGATCACCATCTTTTCCTTCTCCTCCATGCTTCCTGCTTCTCTGAGCCACCTGCATGCTTGTAATGGAAGGCAAGAAGTGCCACATTGAATTATATCCCCATGCGATCACTCGTATGAAGAATAGGTTTTTTTATTGATATATACATTACATATTATTTACATATTTATATTATTTACATCTATTTACAAATCTCCATACATCAAAAACTTCAACTTAAGCATCCCCAGTTATTTTATCCACAACCAAAACATTATTTTTTCCAAAATCTTTGTCAAAATCCATTTTCCATTGTATTTAATTTCATTTAGTCTCTCATTCCATATAGTCCATGAAGCATAAAATATTACTCTGTCCATTTTCTTCACTTCTTCTTGTTTTCATGCACCATAATAACCAAATTCTATTATGTCCATATTTATTTGTTCAAATTTTAACAAACTTTTCACCCTATTATCTTTACACATTTCTTTCCACAAACACGTAGTCTCAATCTCTCCACAATTATTACATATTCCATTTTGCTTTTTTTTGTATGGCATATTTGCCTTAACCGGTAATTTTCTAATAGACAATCTCCATTAAAAATCATTACATTCTTTAATATTTTATAGTTATTATGTCTCATCATTATTTCTTTCTTCTTACCTATTTCTAAATCTTTCCATGGATCAATCCAATAAAATGCTTTCATAACACTTAAGTATCATTTATTTCTATTTTTCTCACATATAATATATATATTTTTTATTTTCCATAGCACAATTTTGTTTTGGTGCTCTTTCATGTCTTCATTCACAATGCTTTTACTTCATTTTTTTTTAACTTCAATTCCTTCCCAGAATTATTTGTACTTATATTATCATTTCTATCTAGCTTTCATTTTCCTTCATAATTCATTTTAATACCTCATATAAAATTAAAGATGCTACATGCACTAGTGAGTTTATTAAACCCAAACCTCCTTGCTCTTCTTTCATATACAGAATCTCTGTCCTGACTTATAGCAGCCTAGAGCCTCATATAAAAGAAAATGTAATCATTAGTTCTTTTTCATACTTAATAGGAATCATATAGATGCTAGCAACATAAGCAATTTTTCCCATTACTATAGTGCTCAACAAGTGTGCTTTTTTGTATACGAAAATCTATATATTGTTGTTGTTGTCTTTCAGCTTTTCCCGGTTAGGGGTCGCCACAGCGGAACTCTGGTCTGCTAATGATTGGCAGTAGATTTTGACAAATGCTGAGGTGCCAGCTTGACGTTCAACTTTCAATGAAGGCACACCCATTTACTCATGTCTTTTGAATGCCCACCCAACCAGGGGGAGGACATGCAGACTCCACACAGAAGGCACTCCCCGCAAATTAGTCATATCCGTACCTTCTTTGAGTACATTACCCCATTATAGTCTGTGTTCGTTCCTTCCAAATGTTATTCCTAATAGATCTATATATTTATTATTGAACTCAACACCTCCTATCATACCTTCAAAAGCAAATCTTTAACATTTCTACTTATTTATACTTAAACCATCTTTTTACAGTTATACTTAATTTTTCATTTACTTTTTCCATCCATACTTTATTTTTAACATTTAACACAATATCATCTGCATAATTATACATTATTGGCAATTGTACTCCCTTCATCATTTTGTATCCACCATTACTTTGCATTTTATTAATTTCCTTCACTATTACATTC
This sequence comes from Protopterus annectens, assembly GCF_019279795.1. Classification (NCBI taxonomy): domain Eukaryota; kingdom Metazoa; phylum Chordata; order Ceratodontiformes; family Protopteridae; genus Protopterus; species Protopterus annectens. Next base: position 1,144,018,726 of record NC_056726.1, on the reverse strand, counting down.
ATAACTAATGAGAAAATTATACTACTAGCTGGGCATCCCTGCTTTATTCCACATTTTATTTTTATTTCTTCCCCAATCCAGCCATTTACATTTAGTTTCACATAGTTACTTTCATAAACATATTTTATTACTTGTAATATTTTTTCTTACATTATATGCCTGCAAAATTCCCCATAATAATTTATATTGAATATTACCATAGACTTTACTTAAATCCCCTATCATAACCTTCGCCTCTGCATTTTTATTTACATCATCAATGATTTCTCTTATTATCCATAATAACTATTAACTTATTTTTCCTTTTCTTCCGAATACATTTTGGTCATATATTCTATCCAGTTTTTTGCAACTGTTTGTTATTATTTTCATAAAAACAACTATAATCAATATTATTCAATGTTATAGGTCTCCAATTTTTATCTCCTCTGTATTTTCTTTTGAAATAAAAATTTTATAACTCCTGCACATATCATTTTCTCTTTAATTCCAGTTTCTAACCATTCATTCATAACTTCTACAAAAATTATTTTTGACACTCTTCCATTTCTTTATAAATACCGTATTAAATTCCATCCAGTCTTGTTGCAGAATTCATGCTAATATCTTTTAGAATTTCATTCAATTCTTTATATAGTTATTTTTTGTTGTAAGTACTCATCTTCCTTATTTAATTTTCCCCTTTATAAATTTGTTCTATGGTCTCTTCTCTTTTAACAAACAATTCCAATGCATATTCTTTAATTATTTCATATATTCCTTCTTGCTGTATTATTTGCTTACCTTCCTTGTTTTTTAATTCTCTTATTATTTTTTCTTCTTTTATTATTTTACTAAAGTATGGTGCTACCTCTTCTTTCCTCGTAAACAATATTTTTGCTTTTATAATAACTTGTTAATTTTAATTTGATTCATTTTATATATTTCACTTTCTTTTTCATAAAATTAATTTTTCTTCTCTAATATGTTGTTAAAAGTTTCTTGACTTCATAGCTTATACTTCTCTTTTTCTTTTCTTTTTTATACATTCTAAAAAACCTTTTCTATATTTCTGTTTAAAATTAAGCCACAAAACAGTGAAATTTTTAGAAAAACTCTCTCATATTCATATAATTTGTCCACAATTTCTTTTTTCTGTTCTAAATCTAAATCATTTTCATTAATTCTCTTTATTTCATTTTCTATTCTTATATATTTTTTATTTTCTTGTACTTTAAACCATATAGCACATGATCTGAAAATCCAGCATACTTAATACCTTTGTTATAACTTTTATTTATTATTTAGTTATTTATTTATTTGACATTTGTTTACCGGGGTGGTCTGACTGGGTCTACAGAGCCCGTTTTCAGCAGAGGCCCGGGGAGAAAAGCTCCACATACAGTACAAAACAAATACAGTATAATCCAATACAATAAAGATTATATTAGAAATACTATGCAAAAAAAAAGTTGAAAGAACAAACTGCTACAATATGTTGTAATATATTACTACACACCTAAACAGTTCTATACAGTTAAAACATTACTAACAATAATAGTCACTCTCGTCATACATGTAGAAATAGCAGCCAGAAAGTTAGTGATGCAGACATATAGCAAGAGAGAGTTAAGAAGGATGGAAGCAATAAAAGCTTGAGCAGCAGCTTAAGAATATTGTATAGAAGCAGAGAAGGAGTTAGAAAAGCTTTAGGATCTTGCAGTCTGTGAGGGATTGAAATGTGAGAGAAGAGGAAGATCTCAACATTAGGCAGGCTTTATGTAAGAGCAGAGCCATGTATTTTTGAGATGATTTTTTTTAAAGAGGCTTTGAAATAGGTTAGGCAAGGAATAAACCTGGTAGCTAGAGGTAGTTAATTCCAATGTATAGAGACAGAGTATGAATACAGAGAATGACCAGGTTTTCTTATGGGCTTTGAGTCTTCTGATTGTAGGGATCGATTTCGTGTGTAAGGTGTGACTAGATTGGCTTGTGCAGGGCAGGCAGTAGGCCTGAAAATAAGGCTGTGCAAGGTGGATAACTGAATAAAGGGAAGTTGGTTGGGTAGTTCAAGCCAGTTTAATTCTAGGAGTGTTTTACAGTAGTGTGTGTGTGATATTTAGAGTTTGTGGCAAACTTTCCAACTTTGCTGTAGCACTGTTCCAACTTGTATAGGGGACAATTTTGTAAGTTAGTTAATATAGGGGCACCATACAGAAGAGAGGGAAGTAAAAATGTATTTACAAGGGTTGTTTTGGTTGCTGCAGTTAAAAACATGTTGTTTCTATATGAGTCCCAGTTTTGATGAGTTTTCTGCTGTATATGGGGGTCAAATTAAAGTTTATTGTCAATGATAACACAGTGCAGATTACAGTGGAATCATCAGCATATTGAATCAGGGTCCCAGGGTGAGAGGCAGTGTGAAGGTTGTTTGTAAAAATGTTGAAGAGTAGGCATCCTATGATGGAGCCTTGGCGGACTCCAGTAGAGTTGTGGAGAAAGGGTGAGAGTTTGTTGGACCATTTCACTGCTTGTTTATGATCTTTGAGGTAGCTCTGAAACCATTTTACTGTGTTATGTGAGAAGCCTATGTTAGACAGTGTGTTCAAAAATAATGGGTGAGACACTGTGTCAAAGGCCATAGAGAGATCAAGGAATACTGAGGCTGTATAGCATCCTGCATCTCTGGCCTTGTTTACAGTGTCTGTAAAAGATAATAAGGCTGTAGCTGTGCTGTGGCTAGGTTAGAAGCCATGCTGAGCTTTGGTTAAAAGATTGTTTTGCAATAGATATTGCATTGCCTGATGATGGATACCACTCTCACGAATTTTGGATATGGGTGACAAGATGGATATAGGAGGGAAATTGCATGGATCAAAAGAGTTGCCTCCTTTGTGGATGGGGGTGATGTCAGATTTTTTCCATATGGTAGTTACTTTTGATTCAGATAAAGACCTATTTCTAAGGATACTGATTGGGTAGGCAACTGAGTTAGCAGCCAGTTTGAGGTTGTATGGGGGGAGATTGTCAGCTGAAGTAGAGCAGGGTTTTACTTTTTGTAGCAATTTTTTAATGGTGTCAGTGGGTTTGGGCTGAAATGAAAATGGGGTTTTAAACTATTATCAGATATTAAAAAATAATACATTTCTGTCCTAATTTCATTCCTTTTATAGGCCCAGTGGTTATTCTCCCATGCACTTAACTTTCCACTTCTCATAATTTCTTTAGCCATTTTAACATCACAGTTGCACTTATTTTTCCTTAAATTACAATTAAAATCACCCACCACTATAATGTCCATATTTACACAAACATATTCAAGAATATTTTTAAGCATCATTTCTCTCTCTTTTTGTTACATATGCATATAAAGCTATAATTCTAGACACATGTTTTTTCCATCTCACGTCTGTTACTGAAACTTGTCCTTGTTCCGCTATAGTTACAGCTAATATCTTAATACTTTCCTGACATAAAATACATATGCCTGAGCATGTTTCTTTCCCCATGTTCCAAACTACTGCACCATTCAAAAGATTTTCAGTTTGTGTTCTTTCTTCCTCTGTTAATAATCTGAGATCTTCTAAAACAATAATATGTGCATCTACTGCAGCACACCATTGTAATATGCTTATTCCCCTTTTAAGATTTGTCATACTGTTCACATTTAAAGCTAATATTTTTAGCTTTTAAGAACAGTTACTATAATAGAATGCATATCCCATTCCTTTTCTCTAAGCATTATGTTTTTGAATTTTCTTTTCCTTTCTTTAACTCTTTTCCCTATTGAATTGTTTTTATTTTTTATCATGCACCAATCAGCTTTTTCCTCACTTGTCTCCTCTGTTTCTTTTTTCTTGTTACGTTCTTTAACTTCATAGGTTCATAGGTAGGTACTAGGCTATCAGCCCAAGGGCCTAAGTAAGCCTAGCCAACAAGGTTCCCTGGCTTACGCCACCCAAGAAAGTTATTTTCCTGTGCCCCTGTCGAGCAGAGCCACAGAAGTGATCCCCAGGGCATATTTCCTATTTCCCATCCACTTATCAAAATTTTTCTTGAAGAGTGCTAATGAGGAACTTTGCTTGACATAGATGGGTAGCTTGTTTCAAAGTATGGGAAGTCTCTGGGACAAGAATCTATCCCTCCAGCATGTCCTGTTTATTGTGGTGACAAGGTTTAGGTCCGTAGAGCATGTAGCTCAGAGGGGTTGGGGTTTCCTTAGGTGTAGCATGTCCAACAGCCCTGGGTTTGACATAGCTTTATATGTTAGGCAAAGATCACCTCAGAGTAGGCAATATGCTATATAGTAAAGGGGAGTTTTTTGAGACGGTTAGTATAGGGCATCTATTTGAGGCCAGTAATCATCTTTGTGAGGTACTTCTGTGGCCGTTCCAGCTGCTGCAGATGTCTTGTAAGGTACATTCCAAAAGGGGCATTGTACTCTATAATGGGTGTAATGAGTGTCGAGTATAGTGGAACAATGACCTATTTTTTCCTAGATGAGAACCTTTTTGTGATGAGGTGTGCCATGCAGAAGGATTTCCTGACCACTGTGGTGATATGACTATCAAAGGAGAGACTACTGTCCACCTTTTGTCCCCAGGGCTCTTATCACACATTTGGCATTAAGTAGACTGCCGCCTATGTGGTAGTTCATGGATATAGAGTTTTTACCAAAGGGGATGACAATCCACTTTTTGGCACTGAGCTTGAGGCCATGGCTCTGACACCAGGCATCTGTCTCACTGAGGCCCTTCTGTAGAATGTCATAGGTTCATAGGTTAGTACTAAGCTAACTGCCCTTGTGAGCCATTTTTAAGCCTAGCCAATTATCCCTTGTGAGACTCAAACCCTGCACCTTGTGTTTGTAAGACAAACATCTTAACCATTAGGCCATCCACCCAACTCCTCAACTAACTCCTCTTGCGAGCCATTTTAAGCCTAGCCAATTATCCCTTGTGAGACTTAAACCCTGCACCTTGTGCTTGCAAGGCAAACACCTTAACTATTAGGCAACCCTCCGAACCCTGTCCACATCATTTGGGGACTCAACTATCGCTCCTAGTTTGCAGTCAACTGCGAACTTCATTAGCCAAAGGCCTTCTGTATTAGCCTGTACTTCAGAGAAGAAGAAGATACCAAACAGGAGAGGTCTCAGGAATGAACCCTGTGGTACTCCACTTGTCACTGGTTTGAAGTCAGATTTGCAGTCTGCAACTTTTACAGTGTGGGTTCTGTCAGTGAGCCAATTGGCAACCCATCTTGTGACGTAGGGATTTATACCTAGTTTAGTAAGTTTAGCTATAATTCCAGAATGGGGGATGGTGCCTAAAGCCTTGGCAAGGTCAATATAGGCTGTGTGAACCATCTTACCCTAATCTACAGCTTTGGTGACTGCCTCAAAGAAGTTGATCAGGTTCAAGAGGCATGATCTGCCTTTCGCAAACCTGAACTGGGTGGGGTTCAGAGTTTAGAGGTTACCAATGTCTTTGTTTATGAGTTCCATGAAAATACATTCCATGGCCTTACACACCAGGCTCATCAGGCTAATAGGGCTATAGTTCCAGGGATCAGTGGTAGTTCCCCCTTTGTGGAGTGGGATATCTGTTGTTGTGCACCATTCAGTGGGCACAAAGCCTGATGTGAGACTATGATTGAACATGGTGCTTAAGTGGGGAGCCAGTTCATTCTGAAGTTTGTGTAAAACACAGCCTGGGATGCTGTCCAGTCCAATGGAGGGTGTGTTTTTGGCTTTAGAGAATGTATCTTTTACCTGCGTAGTTGTGATTACAGGAACTCTGCATTCTTCCTGTATAGTTATGGGCCCTTTAGGGGGTGGGAGGGGGTTAAAGTTAGCACTGAATCTATCTGCCAAGATGTTGGCAATATCAATTAGATCTGTAATTTTCATGCCATTGTGCTGTAACTAAGAGCAGATTTGCATGCTGCCATTGAGATTCTTGACATAGCTATAAAATGCTTTGTGGTTGTCCCTAGAATCAGTGGTGATTTTGTTTTCCTAGCTAGCTTTGGAGGATCTTGTAAGGCATCTCAGCTTCTTACTGAGGCTGGCCAGGAAACTCCTCCACTCATGGGATTTTACTCTCTTTTGCAACAGTTTCTTCCTTCTGTTGTAGAATTTATTTATGGCAGGGGACCACCAGATTTGTTTCTTTTTTTGGAGGAAAGTGTCTTGGTTCTGTTTGGGGTAGCACGATCCATGTACTCATGTAAGTGCTTATAGAGTGCATTTGTGCAGGATTCAGCAGTCTTAACTGTATTGTCCATCTGCATGGGTGTCAAGAAGTTTGCCACTTCTGTCTTAAGAAGCATGAAGTTGGCTTTGGAGAAAATGTTTACCGTGATTTCCTTAATGGGGGTGGGGGCAGGATGTGGATATCTAGGGTAATTAGCTTATGGTCAGATATGACCAGTGAGGAGTTGACTTCAGGTGTGGAACTCCAGTCACTCATGTGGGTAATGACTAGGTCTAGGATATTGTTGCCTCTGGTGAGGGTGTGGACAGGCTGATCCAGGGCATTGGAATTTATGAATTCCAGAAAGCATTGAGCAAAGGAGTTGGTACATGAGTAGTTTTCTCAGTTAATGGTGGGGTACTTGAAATCACCCATCATTAGGGTGTTTGGTTGAACCCTCATATTTTCAAGTATATCAAGAAAAGAAAAGTGGCAATTCTGGGGCATGGTGGGGGATCGGCAGCAAGCTACAATTTGGACTGCAGTTTTGCCCAGAGATAGTTGCACTTGGATAACTTCGGATTTTTATGCTGAGAAACTAGCCTGGAGGTGTAGATATCCTTAATGAATATGGACACACCTCCACCTTTGGTGTTCTGGTCCAGGTTAGATGGCCGAAAGGTGTGGTACGAGTTATAGCCTGGTAATGCAGGGGTGCTCTCTGGAGCTTTGAACCAGGTCTCAGTCACTGCACAGATATCGATGTTCTCCATTTTAAGGAGTGCTTCAAGGGAGTACATTTTGAGATTTAGACTTATAGCATTGATTAGCATTACCCTCAGTTTTTGCTTGCCTGTTCGTGTTACAGTGTTGAATTTGACATTTGAACCTTGCCTAAAAAAAGGACTATAGGGGCAGAAAGAGCCTTAGCCAGTGTCTGGAATCCCAGGGGTGACAGGTGCAGGCCATCTCTGGCAAAGCATCTTGGTCTGTCGACCATGTCGTCTCAGGGAGACAGATACTGGATCCTCTTAGAATGACACCAGAAGCTTAGCCAATTGTTGAAGTCAATCATTTTGTCCTTGTACTGTGGTATCATTCTAGGCAATGGTAGGATGCTACTCAGAGCTAGGGTCATACCTGCCTGGGCTCCAATATTGGAGAGCTCTTCCATATCTCTTTTCATGTAGTCCAGGGAGGTACATCTCAGGTCATTCACACCAACATGGACAATGACAGAGTCATATTTGTACTTGTTGTGGAGTGACTTGAGTGCATGGGTTATGTGGTGGATCCTGACACCTGACAGACAGCTGACGGTAACTTTCTCCTTGTTTAGCCTGGTGAGTGGGACATCAGTGTGCCTGACTATAGAGTCACCTATGACTAGTGTGTTGGGTATTTTGTTTTGCCTTATGGGCTGTGGTTGAGTGGCACACTGAGTCTTTGGGCTATATGTCATTTGGGTTGTGTTGGGGGGGTGGGGGTTGCTTGTGTTTCTGCTTTGGTGGTCTCTGTTGCTTGAGCAGATTATTACTGAGAGCCTCTGTGAATGTTTTTCTGTTTCTATGTGTGGATTTTAGTGGTGTAGGTTTAGTGGGACTATGTGATGAGCGTGGTGTGGTGCAAGTGTTTACCTTCTCCCCTTGATTGTCAAGTTCAGTCTTGGTTGGAGAGAGCTTTACCTCCAGTTTGGCTAGATAAGTGCATCTCTCACAGATTGCGGTGTTGGATGGTTGGAGGAGAGGGTTGTCTATGTACATGAGGCAATTGCTACATTGCCCCAAAATGCCCAGATTCATCAGGAGAGAACATTGGGAGTTGACCCTTGGTCATGCCTGAATAAAAAACTACTTTCCTCTAGACAAGTGAGGAAAGTAAGTATATGTTTTCCTCTAAGCAAGTGAGGAAAGTAAGTACAAAAACTGTTTTCCTCTAGGTAAAGAGGAAGGTTGAGTGCTCTTGTAATTTGTAGCTTATTTAGTGCTAAGAACAAGTTCTGAACAAGTGCTGAGCATGAATAAGCAAATTCAAGTGCTAAAACTAAGAATCTGTACCTTGATCTTGTGGTAGATAGGCTACCTAGTACTTATCACACCCACTGATAAGCTAGACTGCTTCCCTCCAACACAGAAAGGCTTGGGAGGCTCAGAAGCTTACAAACAGTCCTGGATACAGAAAATCTGTATCTGGACTAGACTAGTTATAGGAAAGATGGGAAACAAGTGCAAATGCAGGCTTTTAAACCAGAAAGTTGAAAGAGATGGAAAAACTGCCAAGTGGCCAATAAACTACAATTTCTGGGCCAGAAACCACTCTTGTGGTAAGATATGCTACCTAGTGCTTACCACTTCTACTGATAAACTAGAAGGCTTCCATCCAACACAGAAAGGCTTGGGGGGCTCAAAAGCTTACAAACAGTCTTGGATACAGGAAATCTGTATCTAGACTAGACTAGTTACAGAAAAGGTGGGGAACATATAACTTCTTTATCAGTCACATCATTTTGTACATTTTCTTGTATAACACATTATTCTATCTCTTTATCCTGTGTAACTTCATTTTCATTTTCTTGCACATTCATTTCACATTCTAGTCATAAATGACCAGTATTGCCACATTTTTTGCACTTTAAATCACATTTTTGACTTACCACATAAATAACATCTTTTTTATCACATTCATTGATTGAATGATAATTTTTCCACAAAAATAACACGTTTTTGTTTGATCCCTGTATTTCCCCAAACCCCTATTACCATGAACATTAGTAATACTAGATACGTGCATAATACTATAATTTTCCATTTTCAGGATTACTCCACATTCCCATTCCCAGTCCATAGTCCTCTTTCATCATATATTTTTGTAGTGTCCATTACTTCTTTACATATAGTTAACACATGTTTTTTCAGTTATTTTGCTTCATCTTCAAACTGGATCATTATTCTTTTTTTTTGTTTGTCTGTAAAAAGCTTGCACCACACATTCTGATCATAATTATTGTTCTTTTGTTCATATGCACCCAAAACAATTTCCATGGCCTGCCCAGTCTTAAATATTAAATCATAAAAAGTTTCTTTATTAATTAAAATGAATGCTCTTACCTCTTTTGCTTTAGCATCCAGAGGTGCTATGACAGAGTCCCAACCCTCACACCGCTCCAAACTTTCTTCTCTTTTACTGCTGACACGTACTGTATACTTTTTTGGTTTCTTTTATTTTTTTCTTTCTTCTTTGCTCCTTCTCCCACAGTTGATACATAAGTTTTTGTCCCTTGAACTTTTTCTGGCACAGTCTCTTCTTCTTCTTTTTCTTCTACCATTTTCTCCATAATGTCACTCCATGAAATTGCTGCTCCACTTTCTGGCTTACTTTGGTTTACCATTTCTTCCAAATAATCATCTCACAACCACCCTGATTGTAGGGTTGTAATTATGCATTTCTCAGAGTTAACCCCTTCAAACAATCTCATCTGAAAGTTTTCCTCTGAATCCATCTCTATTGCAGGTACAATCTCCTTTTCCCCCAGTGTCACTGTTTTTTCTGCACCCGTCAGCATCAGAAAAAGATTCTGGTAGTGATTCTACCATTTCAACTACATTTTCAGCAACTTTCACTTCATTTTCTGCCAAAGCTGAATCAGACATAGTTTTTCCCCTGTTCCTCCTGGCTGCCTCCATGCCTGGATAGGAAACAGGCAGTCAGGATGTGTAACACACAAAGCCTTCCCCGACTACCAAGAGTAGGGGGAAGCTCCTTGATGCCCTAATCAATTTTCCCCCAGTATCATGAATTCCTTCTTGGGTCTCCCATGAAAATAGACCACTTACTCTGCCAACAAAGGGTAGCTAAATAAATTAATTAATTAATTTAAACTTACTGCTGATCTTAAATAAGGGACATCCTTGTACTGATTTAGAATTTCAACATCAGAAGTTAAACCAATAACATGGATGTCACAACTGTCCCTAGGAAAACAAAATAACACCCCAGTCCTCAGAATTGCTTTCATGTATTGAATGGATAGCATTATTGGGATGCCTAACAATATAAAAGGTCAGAGGGCATTCTACAGTGAATTACATGGAGGTAATAGAAAAATTTATTCAAATAATGAAACAATTATTTCAAAACCACAGAAGGAGGTATTGCAACAATAAAAGAACCATGAAGGTTAGTTTAGAATACTGACAAATCACTTTAATTGTAACTTTGTGTAGTCAAAGTGGAACAGGAATATTATTCTTGAGATGTAAATGTAGTGGTAGGGTGAGCTGAGGCATTTAAGGAAATCATGATATAAAACATGGAAATGTTTTTCTTGCAAGTTTAATTGTAGTAGAGTATGTTATTTTGGTTAAACCTATGGAAATATATAAAGATATGTTTTTGGTTGGTGTTCAAGAGTAAAATATGTAAGGTCTGTCAACATAGAATGATATTGTTGGAAGAAAAGTAATTTGCATCAGTTAACTTTTCCACTATTTATCTTAGGATGCCTGAAGACAACAACTACCACATTATTCTACAAATACGTATAGCTATATGTCTATCTCTATCTCTAGCTATCTAAATATAGAGATAGAGATATAGATATATGGGTTATACTGATGTGTGTGTGTGTGTGTGTGTGTGTGTGTGTGTGTGTGTGTGTGTGTGTGTGTGTGTGTGTGTGTGTGTGTGTGCTTTCTGTATGCAAGTGGCCCGTGAAAACCGTTTTAATAAATGGAACATAGAACAAGGTTGACATTGCCAACACAGATAATGTCTGTGGTCTAACAGAAAACATATCACAGTACTTTAACAGCTCAGGTAATGAAAATAAACTCCACAAAAGTCTTTGGTTCTTGAACTCCTTTAGTTAGGATAACTTCAGGTCTCTCAATGATGTTTACTTCTTCTCAAAAAATAAATAAATAAAAACTTTTTCAAAAAGCTGATGTCCTGGGACTGTGGTTCTCTCTTCACAAACCAGACTCCTGTGAGTCTCAATTGTTTTGCAGACATGCACTCAGTTCTTAGGGATATCCAAACCCATCTTTCAAATAATATTTTTCTTTATTAGAAGAGCTCTAGTGCTTCACTTAAAGAGGTAACTACCACATACAGTACACCATAGGAGCAAACATTCATAACAGTACAATGCATTAGAACAGATACAGATATTTACATTGACACAATTCATACATTAGAATATTCGTTTTACATGTATACAATGTTTTAAGACATACTTCCACACTCTAAAATACCCCTTACTGGTGAAAACTATTGTGCTATTACAATATATATGTATGTGAGCATGTTAGGGTCTATGATGTTACATTCTAAATAAGTGCAATTAACTCTCACACAACTGATCCAACTGCAATGGAAGCATTATGAAGCTACAAGCCATCGGTCCATAATACACTGACTAAACTATAAATCAGCCATCCAGTCTCACTACTGTTCACTCTCTGCAGTCTGTCCACTACTACATGCATAAACAAACTCTGCTATTCTGCCTTTCACAGTTCTAAATCTATAGTCCATTACTGCTCTTCTTTATAACACTACAATGATCTGTGGAATGCATCAACAAGAATAAAATGACAGTTTTAAATGGGGCTGTAACTGCCACAGACAATGCAACACATCAGCGCTAACAGTTTTTACACAGAATAACAACTGTTACAGAAACTGAGACTCATAGATGCCTGGCATATGTTGGGGTCAACCACATTGTACAACATGGGAGGCTACATCTCATATGCCTTTCCTTATATCAGTATACTAACTTTATGGTAGAACTGCCAAAATTAAAGGTGATTTACAATACCCACTCCCATAGTCAGCAAAACAGCAGTTAACAGCTTAAGTCTTCAGCTAAACAAAAACTTACTACACTGAAAAGCTCACACTGACAGTCAAATAAATGACGAGCCAATGCAGCAGGGGAACATATATTTCTTTTTTTTATACATCATTGTGTAAATGTCAAACATTCTGCTGCAATACTCATCAAGTAATCAGGGTGTTGTATGGTAATTGCAGTGTAGGTTGGTGCATTTGTTGAACAGAGTAATTTGCTTTCCCAATGTAATAAGTCATTGATAGGTAGATGTTTGACTCCTACTATTTTAAAATAGCACAGATACAATATATTGTGATACATTCTCTACAATAAATATATACTTTCCCCCCCCACTGAAAACAACATTTGATATTTTGCTTCATACTCCATATGGGCTTGGTTGGCAATCCATGTGGATGTGATGCAATAGATTTTGTTGCCTGGAAAGATGGCAGTGTTGTACTGCCATTGCAGATTATGAATGTCTGCATGCTTCCTTCACTGTAATTGTCATGTTTTACAGGTATGTTTTACTGCTGTAGTATTTTTTTTTTTTTACGGAATCGTACCTGTTACCAGATAGTATGTTCTGCTGGTATAGAGGGCTTTATTTTACTGCTATTAGAAAGTTTGCATCTGGTGAAGAATTGATAATTTAGAAGGTCTGTTATATCTAGCCTGTGCATTTGTTTTGGTTAGTCCGCTTATACTTTTCTTTTTTGCTTATTTTGCCTTGAGCTGGTTGACCTATACAATCCATTTGTCATGCATTTCTGGGTATTCTGGATGTATCTCTACCCTGTTCATTTAAAGCTGACCTTTTTGCTCATTACTGACCATGTTTTGTTCCTTTACTGAGTACCTGTCATACCACCAGCCAAAAGCATCACTAATGGCACCAGACTCAGGATTTCAAATTTATAGTGCAGCTTTAATTCCACATAAAATGGCAGCATAGTGAAATCTGTTTTCATCACAGCTTCTTTTTCAAAAGTGAGCTGAGACTACATGCATTATGTTTACTAAACATTTTTAAAGATGGGAGAGCATTTATACACATATACACTCATAGCCGACGTTAGGCATAGGCCAACTAGGCAGTCGCCTAGGGCGCCGCTCTAGTAGGGGCACATTTCCAGTATTTATTTGATATACGTAGATCAGGATGGGGGCGTCAGGTGGTGTGGTGGGGGGATGCCATGGAGCACTTTTGCCTAGGGCACCAGTTGACCTAAGGCCGCTCCTGTATACACTGGAAAGCTGCATGCAAAACTGTTATCATCACTTTGGGAGATAGAGTGAGTGAGAGAGCGATATCCTCATCAATCTGCATTCCTCCTAATTTCACTTACTTGAGCAGTGCTGTCATAAATTAACAAAATGTGCTTCTAATCTGCCGTGCAGGCCTCATCACTGCTCAGTCCTAAAAAGACTCCACTGTTCAGAGTTCGCCTACTATTTAATGAATTTAAAAGTTAATGAATGTTTCAAGTACCATGGATAGAGAGGATAGGATAGCAATAGGATGATACTGAATTTCATAGACTTGCCACCTTTATCTAGTTATGAATGAGTATTTTTTGTTTAAAAAACGAATGAAAAGCTATAATTTATGCAAGGAAGAGTGGCAAGCCCTTTGTGAAATTAGAAGGATGAGCAATAATTTTGTTTTTCTGGAATCAGATAAGGGGGTAACTGGGTAGTATTAGATAAGGAAAAATACAATGATATAGTATTAAAATTGTTATCAGATGAGAATGTATATTTTTCTTTGTCCTCCAATCCCAAATTAGAATTTAATGATAGTCTATTAGAACTTTTGGAGAGAGGAGAAAGACTAGGCTTCTTTTCCCCCAGTGATGTTAGAAAGTTATTTGTTAAGAATCCTAATGATGCCAGGTTTTTTATATTACCAAAGATACACAAAAATCTGGTTGATCCCCCCGGACGTCCGATAGTTTCGGGAAGGGGGGCATTTTTACAAAATGTTGGCATCTTTTTGGATTCGGTACTTAAAGAATACTTAGCAAGAATTCCATCACACGTAAAGAATACGACAGAAGTTTGTGATAACTTTAGGGGAATAACTTGGCAGGATAATTACTATTGGGCTAGTGTAGATGTCGTGTCATTATATACATCTATTTCTACATGTTGGGGCTTGGAGGCCATACATACATTTCTAGGAGAAGGACCCAGGACCCATTATTTAATTTCCCTTCTAGAATTTTGTCTCACACATAATGTTTTTGAGTTTAATAATAAATATTTTTTGCAAAGAGAGGGAACAGCGATGGGTGCAAGTTTTGCACCATCGTACGCTATCATTTTCATGGGACATTTTGAGAATTTATTTGTATATACTAAAAAGTTTTTTCAGAAGAATGTTTTGGTCTATAAAAGATTTATAGACAATATTTTATTTTTGTGTAGAGGAAACCCCCAAGATTTCGATGAGTTTATTTCTTGTTTAAAATTGAATCCATGTGGCTTGGACTTTACTTATGTAGTTAACAGGAACATTATTCAGTTTTTGGACGTACAATTTTATATTGGTACAGATGGCAGGATTGAACACAAACCTTACCACAAGACTACAGCAGTAAATAATTTTTTGCATGCTACCAGCATGCATAGTTTTGATTTAATTAAGTCCCTGCCTTTAGGGGAATTTAAGCGAATAGCTGGAAATACTTCTGAAGTTTCTAATATTCATAAGGAATTTGATAACATTGGCCAGAAATTATCTGATAGAGGCTAAACATGGGAAAATATTCAATTTCATAGAGCCAAGGTAGAAAGAATATTGAATTTGAAAGAGCATGGTTATCATGAATATAGAAATATAAGAGAGAGAAATAATAGATCTTTTCACAATGATTGAATTAATTTTGAAGAAATGGAAAAAATATTTTTTGTGAACAGATTTTCTCCCTTTTCACCAATTTTGAAAAAAAATTGTGTTAAATATGTGGCCTATTATTACTAGTGATGAATTTTTGAAGGATATAATACCAAAAAATGTTACTTTTTTGGAAACTAGGTGTAAAAATCTTAAGGAATTGGTGAGAAGTAAGGGTAAAAAAGAAAAACAAACTAATGCTGGGGCTTTTTCATGTGGAAAATGTAGGGTTTGTGATAAAATTATAAATCTAGATGGCCACAAAATTAACGGGGTTAAATATCAAGCACTGGATTATTTTGATTGTAACTCTTCGGGGGTTGTTTATATTATAGGATGCAATTGTGTAAAAAAGAGATGGTACATAGGACAGACTAAACATAGGGTAAAACAAAGAATCATGGAGCATTTGGGAGACATCAGGAATTGCAGACTTGATAGTCCTGTTGCTAGTCATTTTCATCAATTCCATGGAGGGGAATGCATTAATTTTATTTTTAGTATTTTGGCTAAACCATATGGGGGAGGTGGCACAGATATTAATTTTCAACATAAATTATTATATTTGGAATCTAAATTTATTACTAATTATAGAACTCTATTTCCAGATGGAATGAATTTGGAAATTTAATTGTTATATATTTAAAATATTTAGTTGAATGTATTTATATATATTATTGTGCAATAGATTTAATTGTATTTTAATTGAAATGTTTTCATCTATTATATAATTGATTAATTGCATAATTGATATGAAGAGGGTGTATATATATATATATACTGGATGTACTTAGAGAATGATATTCCAATTGAAGGCGAAGGCCAAGGTACCAGAATTCCAGTAAAGTGAAGTTACATCTATTCCTGTTTGGCTGCTTATTCTTTCATGTGTGTTTTTCGTGTGTGGGTTCTATTTTGAATTTTTTGAGTCCAAGAACGTTTTTTATTCACCTTTATCTAGTGGCAAGATACAGAATACCTTCCAGAATATGGGGAAATAGCTTTCTATAATGGAGCAATTGATTAAGATGGATATAGGAGAGGGTAGAGTGTCAGCTGCAGTTTTGATGTATCCATCTTGGAAGTTGTCTAGGGCCAGTGTTGCTGGTTTTATTGTAGGAGAAGTTTTTTTGATTGAGGATTTTGGAATGGATTACAAAGAGTTTTTAGAGGGACAGAGGTTAGTTACTTCTTTAGGTAGGGTTTTGTTTTTTAGAAGGGATTCTACTGATTGGAGAAAGTATGTATTGAAATTGCTAAGTATAGTATCAGAGAAGTAATTTGTTGTTGGAGTAGGTTGAGTAGTATTGCCAGGGTGAATCAGTTCATTTATTGATGGCCAGAACATTTTTGGGTTCATTAGTGTGGAGTGTTGTAGGTAAGTATGGAACTGTTTTTTGTCAAATTATGTTTTTGATTTGACTTTGTAATTGCCTGTATTTTTGCAGGTTTGTTTCTGTATAACTTTTTTCCCCATAGGAGCCATGTATTTTCTCTTTCTTTCGTTAGTATTTTTGTTTAACTATTTAGCCAGGGAGCAGGATTCAGTTTGACTGTTTTGCTTCTAATAGGAATGTTTGTTGAGTATATTGAGAAATATGTTATTAAAATGCGAGACAACTTCATCAAGTTGTAGTGTTTTTAGTTGACTACAGTTTACTACTCATAGTTCAGCATTGAAAGAGGTTTTGTCAAAGTTAAATATATTGTGTGATATAAAAACATTATGAAAAATCTTAAAACCAAAAATAATAAAATCATCAAGACCACCAATGAAACTGTAAACTGTTTTATTAAAAAAAATACTGAGTGTTTTTGTCTTTATGTTTAAAAAAAATGTAAAGATGAAAATGCTCAGTTTTTTTTAAATAAACCAGTTTACAGTTTTGTTGGTGTTGTCATTGCTGATTTTATTATATTGTGTGATATATTATGTGGGTTTTATGGGTAGCTGTATTTTTCCTGACTGAATAAGAGGAAAGAAAGCCAATTACATTGTCAGGCAGGACACGTGCAGAGACAATGTAGGTAGGGTTAATAGTAAGAACCTAATCTGGTGTAGTTTGTATAGGACTATTTTTATTGAGTCTTGTTGGATTATTAATAAGTTTGGAGAAACCACAGAGGTTAACGTTATTTCTAGGAGAGTCCTATTGGAGGCATTAACAGTCAATACTGAAGTTACATAGTATTAGGGTTTCATGGCTGATATTGTTGAGCACCAAAGGGAGTATTTCTTCAAAGGAGTCATAGCTGTTGCCAGCAGCAGGATATACATATACACTTCTATGATGGTTATATTTTTCTGTCCTTTGATTTTTGAGGGCTGTCATTAAAATTTCTGCATTGCCACTTGTAGGATGGGGTGAGTGGGTAAGCAGTCAGATTGAGATTTTGTTTCTATGTTATGTCTACATCATCTGCTTCACTTTTTATTCTATCACATCTTAGTATTAGTGGGGTAGAACCACTTCCAAATTATGAGATACAGGTTTTAGCCATGGTTCTGTGGCTATCAGAATGCCATGTAATACGAGAGTTACCCAAGAGTATACCACAGGGATTTTATTATATATGCTTCTCAGGTTAGCATTTAAGATAAGCAGACTTGGTGAACTGAGTGAGTGGGCTAGAATAGAAGAGAAGAGTTTGCTGGCCCTGGGTCTGAGTGTACATCACCACTTAATTGTATCTTTTTTTGGCATAAAGTGATGGTTGAAAAGCCACCATACCTTCCTTATGCATTTGGGGTATTTGTTGGTTGAAGTGGGAAGGTGAAGGAGCAGTTTGACTTATAGAATCATGTGGTGGATGTGTGAATTATGGAGGAAGTGATGGGGAAGAGGTTGCTAGTATTATTGTTAATTAAGTTGTCAGTGGGAGAGGAAGGGAGGTTTGGTGGTAGTTGCTGCAGAGGTTAGTGACGGGATGTTATGTAAGTAATTATTAAACATGGGAGACTGAGTACAAGGACGAATGTCATGATGAGTTGATATTGTTAGAGAATGGCTAGAATAGTGTATGGGCTAGGAATATAGAGGAGAAGGATGGGGTAAGTGCTTGGTGATAAAGGGAAGGTGGGGAATAGGAGTGGGGCACTTATAAGAGGTAAATTGGAGATAGATGTATATGGGAGTGTAAGGTTAGCATAGAGTTGAGAGGAGATAGGTGTGTACTTTGGAGACTGTAGGGGTAGATGAAGGAGGTACTTAGTATTAAAAATATGATGTGACAAGGTGTGTATGTTTTGGAGTGGACATAAGTGATATTTGTTCATTATAACTACTGTAGGAGCAGGAGGCAGGATATACTTAAGTGAGATAAGGATCCCATCATCCTTAGTTCCATAGTTCAGACACCTGGGTATAAGTCTCTCCTATGTGACTTTTTGGTTGAGATTGAGAGAACTCAAAAATGGCCTGGAGGTGTTTCTCATTACATTTCTCAATACTGGCTTCATGCATACCACATACTGTTGTAGAACATCTATGGTTTGCACTGTAACAACAACGGTTTCACTTTTTTTTAATGTCTCAAGCTTTTGGCATATTAGATGGACATGCTGAAAGAGAGATTGAAAGAAGAAAGACTGAAAGAAGTTTGGATGGAGTATCACCTGTCACAGAGGTGTTTGCTATCAAGTTTTCCTTTTTAGACATATTTTTGATAGATTTAAAAAGAAAAGTCTTTAACCTCAATTTGGATTCCTTTATAGTTATTGGATTCCTAATCTGTCCAGCAAGCATCAGTTTTTTTGAGTTTGTAGAGCAGTAAGACATAAAAGCTGTGTAAGAAACCTTTTGGCAATTTAGTCTGTTCTTTTAGTAGCTTCTTCCACATTGCATGAATTGAGAGCTTATCCTAGTATATATAAGCCATAATATTCTGCAAATTGTTGAAAAACTGCAAAACAAACTGTGCACCATTATCTCTGATTAATTAATTTGAGATACCATATCTGAAAAACATTGTTTTGAACCTGGCAACAATTTGTTGACTGATCACTGCTGGCGCATGTAAGATTTGTATATCTTGACAGTAATTGTCAAATACTACAAAGTATTTCACTCATTTATTTCTTTATTTGTATTTGGTAAATAGGTACAACACTGGTGCCAACAGACCATTTTATATGATCATCCTGTGGAGAGCAAACATAAATCAAATAAAAACATCTGAAGGTACAACACATAACTAATGAATATCAAGAGATGTTTTCAAGAATAGTGGGCAGGCCACTTACAGAATTGAGAGAAATTAAAACAGACAGAAAATATATCACAATTAACCAAATCATGTCAGTAGGAGCCTCTGCTGAAAACGGACTCCTAACCAGCTGTACATTCCCAGTAATCAAATGTCACTAAATAAATAAATAGATAGTGAAGTAACATGTAAATAGTCAAACCACTCAATAAAATACGTTAGAGAGATTGACAAATGACTCTGTACAATGTGTTTCCTAAGACGTTACATAAATCTGGAATTACTTTTTGCCAGGGCCTTCTGGTATCAGAGTTGGTAGCAATAGTTCTCTCCTCTTGGATGGTTTATGACTTATAAAAAAACTGGCAGGTAGACATAAACTTTATAACAACTATAATGATACTGAGCCCACATAATGTCATTTTGGGTCTTTCACAACACTTAGCCAAGCTTTAATGTTCTTCATGTATTTAATTTAAGTGTTTTGGTATGTTGTGAAGAAAGTAGAGCAATTATACCTTCTACAGTAACAGACCATTGTATTTAGACAATTTTGCTCTAACTGTATTGTTTTTGTACTTAAAATGGTTTGTCTGTAGGCAACAAACAGGCCATCCTTGCTATACATATTTAACAACCATGTGTGTGTCATTTGCTTGTTTGGTAGCTTGCCTTAGTTTTCAAGCCTTGTAATAGTAAATTGCTGATCTGCTCTTATGCTCTGTACATATGCAGCAACATCTTCTTTGGTATCAGATAATGTTTAGTCAGATGTGGAGTCTCATGACAACATATCAGCCACAATAAACAGCCTTCCATATACATGAATTCTTGTGACCTTAAAATTGCTAAGTCTTATGGGCAACAATTGACAATGTGGCATTGCTTTTCTTAAATCACAGGAATTAAACACTGGAAATTGTACTTTGCGGTCATTCTGGAGTTTGAAGTTTTGTAGCCCCAATAGGTATTTTCAGAGCTTTTTACATGCCTAGACACTTGTAATGCATTTGTTTTCTATTTGTGAATATCTTTGTCCTGTATTAATTAGCATTCTGAGGCCATAGGCAATAGATTTTATGACATCTGAGATAAAGAAGTACCTAGATCATAACACTTATGACTATTGGTTTGGTGACATCACAGAATGTGAAGATTGGACTATCAGTATTTATTTAACATTGCTGAAGGCGTGGACTTGAGCACTCCTCGTTAGCAATGTACATCCTTGATTAGAAAATATGTCAGTGGATATAGCAATGTGGACAGGGCTGGTATAAACCTACCCCAGAAATTTATCATACCTAAGGTCCGATATAGCTAGGTTTTACATGTGAGACATTTTTAAACTACTAAGATTTCACCCTTGTTTGAATTTGATATGATTTCATGAATACTCATGGTGTGACAGTCTCTGTTTTGTTTCAGACCTTAGTTTTTAATGCTTTGGACTGCCTCCAATCTTCCCTCATGTGTCTCTTTATCAGGAGCACTACATCATTCATGACAACAGTAGTACCTTCATTGCCTCTTTAATAAGCTATTTATTTTATATCAACCGATAATCTTTTAAAGCAAAACCTAACAACCAGAGTAGTAAAAGCTCTTTTGGGGTATCTTCCGAGCCCTATTTTAAAGGAATAATATGGAGAACACCTTGATATAAAACAGTGTAAGAGAAATATCCTCAAGGGTTAGTAGCATGACCTTCTCCCTCATAACTACATTATGTAACTTTTTTGAAGTAGGCACATATTCTCCTATTGCCTTTTGACAACCTGTTCCACTCATAAACATCATTCAATAGGTACCATGTGCTTGAAATTCCATATATTTGATTTCTGTCTCTACATTACAGTGTATTTGAAATGGTACCTCTCTGGATGTGGCCCGTGCATGTGGAACAAATTCTGGTTTTAATTTTATCTTTAATAGCCAAACAATAAGCACCAATAAAGCAAAGCAGATCCACAACCTGGAAGCTGGCTCTGGAAGCCCAGAATAAAAAGTTTTTATTCTGGGCTTCCAGAGCCAGCTTCCAGGTTGTGGATCTGCTTTGCTTTATTGGTGCCTTTTACTTGTTCTTGGTTTTCTGTTTGCAAACAATAAGCACAATACAAACACGTGTACATTAATTTCTTTACTTGGTTACTCATCCCCAACTTTGCATGCCACATGTTGCTGAATAGAGAATCCACATGTGGACTTTGCAGCACATAGATCCATATACTTGGACCACTGCCTCTCATTCATTGCTGGGAATCTTCTTGTACAGTTGTTTGACCACAGAGCAATGCATTTCATACCTGCTTCAGACAACTGTGGATATTTTGAGATGCTTCTATAAGTACCCCCATGATATTATAATTATATCATACATTGAGATGCTTCCATAAATACCCCATGATATTACAGTTATATCAGTCACTGTATCTTTTTTAAAGCTTACTGTGCTTCCATTTATTATGAAATTGACTTGCCACTCTGATTCAGAGTTTGGGACATCAGTCACAGAACCTAGGAAAATGCTTTCTTTTTTTTTAAACATTTTTTATTGATTTTCATGACATAAAATAATACAAGAAATATGATATATAAATATGCACAATATATGTCTTAAAAACATCACAACATGGAACAATAACTATTTACAATGTCCGTAACAGATATAATGTCATTGTTGTGATTACATTTTATCTAATAGTTTTTCAAGCTTCAACCAAGTTAATTTCTTATGTGTTATCTTATTAATTCTTTCTGAAATAGTTTGCAACTCCCTACTACATACAAGTATTATTTATTATTTATTTATTTCACATTTGTTAACCAGGTTAGTCCAACTGGGTAAGAAATTACCCATTTTCAGTGGAGACCCGAGGGGAAAAGCCCCGAACAAAACATACAAATACATACAAATAGAGACAGGTTAACAATATAAAGAGCAAAATAAACTTATGGATACAATGGATAAGAAAAATAAATATAATCCAAAGAATAATACATAGCTATATACAAGGTCAGAAGAAGGAAAGTGTAAAAGAAGATAGGAGTAGAGGAGGAATGAAGTGATCTATAGGGAGGAAAAGAACAAAAAAAAGAAGAGCAGTAGGATAAAGTAAATTATATAAAGAGGGAGGATATAGAAAAAAGAGCAGATTGGATAAAGTAAGACAAGAAAGAAGAAAAAGGTCTTAATGATAAGTCTAGTGAAGAAATGGGAATATGGAAAGGGAGGAGTTAAGTAGGACGGTTACAGGTACATATAGGGTTGTTATGGAGGTACAAAATAAGGTCATGTTTGAAGTTAGGAAGAGAGGTATGACTTCTAATATGGAAGGGAAAATTATTCCAAATAAGGGAGATGGAGTGTTTATAAAGTAATAAGTGCTTGGCCACTTGGCAAGCAGAGTGTAGTAATTCTGCCAGCTCTTTTGAGTTGGCACCATCAGGAGATGTAGCAATCTTCTGTTTTAATTGTTCCAAAGTGTGTTGTTGATATTTCTGACAGCTAAGGTTGCAGAGGTGTATAGTTTCTTACCTCATCTGTTCAGAGCTCTGGAGTCTTTCTCAGAAGGAAGAGGGTTCTTGGCAGAACTAGTCTTAGCTCCTTTGGGTCCCTGTGTAATGACCTCAGAGTCTGCAGCAGGGTTCCTGTACTTTGTGTATTTGTGAGAATCCGGTACTCTGCAGTACCTGAGAAACAAAGAAACAGACGGTCTCGCCACGAATCCTAAGAATCCACAAGGAAGCTGGTTACAACAGTACAGAGCAATTTATTGGACAAAAACAAAAATTAGCGCTTTCGCGTAGATGCCTCTACGCTTCTTCAGATAAAAAACAGCAAAAAAGCATCTCTTAAATACATGAATTGGCGGTAAAATTAATCAATAAAACAGTTAAAAATCAATTAAACAACTGTTAATCTAATGCAACAACATTACCATAGTTACCTAAACAGCAAAACATACTGATAGTATGCATTAACGTAAAGCTAATGTAAAGCGCTGCACATTATTATAGCAAAAGGACTATAATCAAGACTATTAAAATTTATCAAAGACTGCATTGTAAACTTTTAAAAACTATTCAAAAAAAATCATGAGAACAGGATTATAACATGATCTTCTACTCTTCTATTTAGGATGAAGCCTGTTTGATCATCACCTATTATATTAGGTATCAATTGATTTAATCAGTTAGCGAATATTGATGTAAAAATGTTATAGTCCACATTTAATAGTGAAATGGGATGATAAAAAGTTACTATTTTGGGGTCTTTGTCCTGTTTTAGGATAGGGGAAATCATGGCATATTTCCAGGTAGGGAATGAGCTTGTCTTTTTTCTGAATTCCTCAAAAGCATGTAAAAGTATCTTTAATGTACCGTCTGTGAGTACTTTATACATTTTTCCTATTAATCCATCTAATCCTGGGGCTTTATTGTTCTTAAGGCTTTGAATTCTCTCTTTTAGTTCACTTAATGTTATTGGTTTGAGAAGTTTGGTATTCTGTTCTATTGATAGTTTGTCACCTATGTTCTCATTTAAGAAGTTATCTTTTGGGATGTTATTAATATTTAGATCTGTGTTATTTATTATTTTGTGATGTTTTCTGAAAGTCTCAAGAATATCTTCTAAATCTGTTACAATTTTGTTTTTTTTAGTTTCATCAACAATTTCCTTTATATGTTTAACATTTGATTTCACACCTAATCTATGCATGTTTTTTGGGTTAACAGAGTAAGACTGTAATTTGATTCTTTCTAAATTTATTGCCCCTTTGTGATTAAGAATTTCCATCTATTCAAGGTTTGTTCCAGTTCTGTATTTGTGTTTATGTCTTTATTATTTAGATTTCTTTTTAGTTCATCAAGTTTTGATTGTATTCTTGATAGCGTACTATCCCATTCCTTTCATTTGTTTAGGTACCAGGTTTTGAGCTTACCAAAAATGTAAGATTTCAGCGTATCCCAGACAATAACTTTAGAAGTATGATCATTGTCATTTATGTCTGGAAATATTTTGATTTCTTTCAGTAACCATTTCTTAAACCCTGTTATCTTAACAATGTATGCTGGTATTCTTTGCCAATATACTAGATGACTAGATTTCATGTGGATTTTAAAGAAAATAGCATTGCGGTTGGACACTGGACAGGAGCTAATGAAAACTTACTGAATTTTTGAGAATAAATAATATGTAACCAATACCTTATAGATGGTAGTTTGTGTACCGAATCTGCATGAGTAATGTGTGTATTTTAGGGATTTGGTTTCTATTTTTTTCATAAATATCTCTTATATTTGAATTATTGATGAAGGTGTTCAATCTTTTAGCAGGTGCCGATATCTTAAACTTATCACATTTAGTAGTGTCAGTTCTGGAGAGAATACAGTTAAAATCACCTGCATATATTATTCCTCCCTTAGATTTGATTGCAAGTAAGTCAAGATATTTATTCACTGTTGCAGCACCAACACCGGGTATCCAATAAGTATTGGTTAATGTAATTAGCTTTTTATTTATTTCTAGAATAATTAAGCAGAACATGCCATTTTTGTCTGAATATGTGTCAATTATTTTAGGTACTGGTAGTGTTTTCCTCCACAATATCATGGTGCCTCTTCTTTTGGTCCAACATGAGATTCTGCAGGTATAGAGTAGCCATTAAAAAGCATCCTATTCAAATCTTCTTCTATTAGATGAGTTTCTTGCAAGAATGCAATATCTACTTTCTTAGTTTTCAAATATTTGGTTAAGCTTCCTCTCTTTATAGGATTGTTGAGTCCATTTACATTTAAGGACAAACATTTATATGAAAACATTCCAATAGATTGTGTTAGAAAGTAAAGATTCTGTTATGAACATAACATGAACATTGAGTATAACTGTAAAACATTTAAAACTATTTACAAGTCTAAACATGGAATATTTAATTCCTGGTTTAATGAGAAGTTCCTCAAAACCACCTTCGCCCATCCTAAGAACAGTAATCTACTTCCATTCTGTGCTACTGCCATTACAATAACTGTATAGAATGTAATAAGTGAGAAAAATAAAAGGCTGCTCCTTAGAATTGTTACTGATTTGATTAGTGAAATATCAAAGTGTGTGAAATTAAAGTTAATACATTATTTGTGATAATTATGCATATTAGAAGTAATTATCTTTGTACAACCAAATCAGAGAGTAATTATAAAACAAAAGACCTAGTGTATTGTTACTGGAGTAGGAAAATAGTAATGCCTTTAAGTAGCTTATGTTTAGCTAGGATTCTACAAAGTTTTCCAGATAGAGTTAATATGGAACTAGCAACAATTTTAAGTAAAAGCTATTAAGATTTAAACTAGAGAGCACAATAGCTATCCAAAAACTAGTAAGTAACTCTTTCTGTAAATTAATAAGAACAGGTATTGTAAGTCTTGGCAATGACAAATGAAGAAATTACTAATATCTGACTTCTGTACATATTATGCTAGAGACAACTATAAACATGCACATGTACAAATGGCACAGACAACACAGTCATATGCAACAGCTGAACAGCAAATGCTATAGATACACAGACAAAGTGGGCTTGAATACCTCAGACCCCTATATACTGTTATGAAAACATAATGTAACAGGTTGCAAAATTGCTGTCAGCAATAAAAATGTCTCAGTACATCTGCAAGAGTGATTACAACAAAACAGAAAGAGTTCACATATCTAGGTACATATTTTAAGGGTAGTTGTATGTTAGTCATATAGTGCTATACCTATGTATACCTAGATAGAACAATGCATGTGAACTACAAATGTATACCAAAGTTCATGATTACTGACCTGTGCATATGTATCTTAGAATAAGCTATGTTCAAAAAGGTTAGTTATTAAAGCTAGATAACAAAACAGGTATCTAGAAACTGGTAAGTAACTCTTTCTGTAAATTTATGAGAGCTGGTACTTTTTTTTACAGATTGTAGTTAAATAAGAACCTTGATCTTTCAAAGGCATACATATCTTACTTTCATCAAACTGGGGATATAAATAAGTCAGTTAAACTGAGGAAAACACAATAATTATCATAAACAGAAAAGGAGAGAAACAAATACAAAATCTTTCTTTATGTTAAATATTTTCATTAAATGAACACATAGAAGCCTTTCTGCAAATCTATCTGTGAACTTCAGTTAAAAGCTTGTTTAAATATATGCATTGTTACAAGTAATTGAAACACTGAATATGCTTTTTAACAAAGTCAAAATATCATTTACCATTAAAAAACTTTCTATAATAATGTGCAGCATTTATCAGTTACTTAAAGCAAACCCTTTCCTTTCTTAATAGTCCTTTTTTTCTTAGCACTTATGTGGCATTAACGTCCTTATTCACCTCAGATATCATCTGAGCATGTTGAGAGGTCAAAGGTCATGCTGAATGTCTATTCATCCTGTTACAGTGATGTAATCAGTTTACAAATAAGCAGGAAGTGTTCTAGGCTTGAGAAAGAGTTCTTCTGAAGCTTTTTGATTTTTCAATGGCAAAATACAGCACAAAGGTAATTTAAACAAGTAGATTGTGCTCAAGAATGTTGTATGGCTCTCATGCATAGCAAAAAAAAAAGAGGCAGAGAGAGTTAAGTAAATCATACAGTAAAATGCTTAAAATACTTATTTTTGAACAGTAGATCTGTACATTGTAAATCCCTCTTTCCCCTTCCACTTCCTTCAGCTTTAATCTACTTTTTAAATATAAAATTAGCACTATTTACATATTAAATAAAAACTTTCTGCTATCAATCTCATATTCATTTGTAGAGTCAAAAGTCTGTGTAGAATATTTGTATGGTCACAGCAGATGTATACTTTGTGTAGAAATCTTATTATAACTTTATATGGTGGGTATAGTGTGCTAATTGTAATAAGTTTAAATGGAAGTAAAGCAAATCATTTGCATACTGTATGAAACTGTTGTTTGAAGGCTATTGTCATTTGCTGACTGTCTATGATATTAATAGAACAGTGTGAATGGATAGGGAACACAGGAGAAAAAAAGAATCAATAAGTGCAGGTTAGCAATATCATGTTACCATTGATGTAATGCATAGCCTGCATAATATATGTTTGTTGTAAGGTGTTTATATTACTGCAGCTTATTTTTAAGTAAATATTTAAACATGTTTGTTTATATTGAAGTACTTAGCAACTGTATATATTATTATGCAAAATAAAAGGAAAAGAATGAAAAACAAAAGAAAGGAAGAAAAAGGGGAGTAGTACTGAGAAATAGAAAAAGGTAATATAGAAGAAAGCAGGCTTAAGTGTATATATATATATATATATATATATATATATATATATATATATATATTTACTAAATAAGTAGAACGTTTGTACCTTATGATTCCATTTGTATCCTGTGTTTTCAGATGTATTGTTTGTTAATAAGTTATGAAAGTGATGTTTCCCCTTAAGTTCTTACTAGATTTGTCAGGTGTAGTTATTTTACCATTAGCAGCTTGTCTTTTTAGACTGAGCAATGAAAGGAACATGTCTTCGACTTTCTCAAGTAAGTTGCTTTTCCTCAAGACGGCTGATGCTTCTTTAAGAGAATTGAATGTTTTCTGACCATCCGAGAGGGTAATTTGGATTCTGACAGGAAACATTATCTGGGCTTTAATTTTGGCTTTTTTAAGTCATTCATAAGTGAGACACACACTTTTCTCTTTGTGATCACAGTGGAAGTGTAATCATTGTCAAATCTTATATTTTTCCCATCGACTTGGACTGGATTTCCTGACAATGCAGCTCTTAGTATTAAGTCTTTGTCTTGTGTAGATAAGAATTTTACAATGATGGATCTCACAGCTGTTGAATTTTTTGATGCAGATGTATATGGACCTGTGGGCTCTCTCGATTCCAAAAGATAAAGTTCAGGGAAGTTTTGTATTTTTAGAAGCCAATCATTTACGAAGAGAATCATATTATTTCCTTCCATTTTCTCTGGAACTCCATAGATTTTAATGTTGTTTCTTATGAATGTACACTCTAGATCTTCCACCTTTTCTAGTAACTGGTTATTTTGTTTTAGTAAAAAGTTTATCTGATTATCATTTTCCATTTGCCTGCAATCTATTTCATTTACTGATTCTTCTATAGCTGCTATTTGATCAGAGTGAGTAGTAATAATTTCTGTTAAATAGGTTCATAGGTTCATACTAGGCTATCTGCAACTATACCCATTATTTTGCTGTACCTCTGTCGAGCAGTGACACTGAGGTAATCGATCTCCCATCCATTGGTCAAGATTTCTCTTGAACAAGTCTTTGGGTGATGAATCTATCCTTGTGGCTCTGATGGATCTAGATTTTTGAGGTGAAGCATATTCATCAAATCTG
Organism: Protopterus annectens; assembly: GCF_019279795.1. Lineage (NCBI taxonomy): Eukaryota > Metazoa > Chordata > Ceratodontiformes > Protopteridae > Protopterus > Protopterus annectens. The sequence continues at coordinate 1,143,990,229 of NC_056726.1, read as the reverse complement.
GGTTTGACATGGCCTTGTATGTTAGGCAAAGGTCACCTCTGAGCAAGCGGTGGCGACTGAATAGAGCTGGAGTTCTTTCAGTCGGGCAGCATAGGACAGATTTTTGAGACCCTTTATCCTTTTGGTGAGGAACTTTGTGGCCTCTCCAGCTGCTGCAAGTGTTGGGTCAGATACATTCCGAATGGGGCATTGTACTCAATCATTGGTCTGATGAGTGATGAGTATTGATCTAGATGAGAATCCCTTCATGATAAGGTGGGCAATGTAGAAGGTCTTCAATGACAGACTACTATCAACCTGGGTCCCCAGGTCCCTGATAACTTCTTCTGTGCTCAGTGGATTGCCACCTATTTGGTAGCTAGGGGTAACCTTGTTTTATGACTATGCATTTTTGGCATTTAACTTGTGGCTCTGGCACCAGTTATCCATTTCTGTGAGACCCTTCTGAAGGATATCTGTGTCAGATGTGCAGTCATCTGCAAACTTTGTCATAACCCTCCTGTGTTTGCTTGTACTAAAGCAGATGCCAAACATGGGACACCACTTGTGACAGGCTTTGAGTCTGACATGGCGCCAGCAACTCTGACCCTGTGGGTTCTGTCACTCAGCCAGTTTGCAACCCATCTTGTGATGTATGGGTTAACATTTAAGCTGATGAGTTTTTCAATGATACAGTGGGGTATTGTATCGAAGGCCTTAGCCAGATCGAGGTAGGCTGTATGGACTGCCTTTCCCTCATCAATGGCTTTGGTGACTGTTTGAAAAAGTCAACCAAGTTTAAAAGGCATGGTCTGCCTTTCACAAAGCCAAACTGGGTTGGATCCAAAGTCTGCAAATTCCCTATGTCTTTATTTATGAGGTCCATTATGATCCTCTCCATGGCTTTGCAGATAAGGCTTGTCAAGCTAATGGGCTGGGACCACAGTTGCAGTAGAGGTAAGACTTTGATTAAACAGCTGTCCTAGCTGTGGGTTTAATTCCTCATTGAGTACACCATCAGGTCCCATGGATGCTGTGTTTTAGAACAGTTCTCACTTGGGCGCTGGAGATGTTTGGGGGCTGCAATCGTTTGGTATAGATATCTCTCCTTTTGGGGAGGGGAGAAGTTTGCACTGAACCTGTCAGCCAGTATGTTGGCAATGTCTGTAGGATCAGTAATCTTCACATCATTTTGAACTAGTTCTGAGCATATCTGGGAGTTTCCTCCTAGGTTTCTAACATAGCTAAAGAAGGCCTTATGATTGTCTTTTGAGTCTTTAGCTATTTTCTCTCGAAATTTGCTTTGGATGATTTTATGAGAGCTCTTAGTTTTTTACTTATAGTGATCAAGGGTGTCTTACCTTTTAAGGATTTTGCTCTATCTTGTAGTAGCTTCCTCCTTTTGTTGTAGAGTTTGTTTATGGCTGGGGTCCACAAGACTGGACGCTTGCCTTTGGTACAAAGAGTCTTTGTTTTGCTTGGGATTGCCTTATCCATGCAGTCCTGCAGGTGCTGGTAGAAGGCATTTGTAAGTGATTCAGTGGCTTGATTACTGTTTTCCGCCAGCTCGGGGGCCTTAAAGGAGACCACACTAGTCTTTAGAAGTGTGAAGTCGGCTTTTGAGAAGTTCTTTACTGTGGTCTTTTTTATTTCAGGTGGGGGTGGGATGAGGACCTCCAGCGAGATTAGTTTGTGATCTGATCTCACCAGTGAGGGGTATACTTCTGGTGTTGAACATTGTGCTCCCATGTTCGTGATGATGAGATCAAGTATGTTATCTCCTCTTGTGGGGATGGTGACTAGTTGTTCCATGGCATTTGAGTTTATGAATTCCAGGAACTTTTGGGCTAGGGTGTTTGGGCTTGAGTAGTGTTCCCAGTCTATATTAGGGTAATTGAAGTCACCTAGTATGATGGTGTTTGGTGATACATTTATCCCTCTAGTGTTTTCAGGAAGGCCATGTGAGGTTCCTGAGTTTGTGAGGGTGGCCTGTAACATGCTACAATTTGCAGAGCAGTCTTGCCTATGGTTAATTGCACCTGGATGGTCTCCGATGCATTGTGCATTGCCACCAGTCTTGAGGTGTGGGTGTCCTTGATGAATATGGATACCCTCCTTTCTTGGTATTTTCGGATTTTGGGGCGGAGCATGATATGAGGTAAAACCTGATAGTGCTGGGGTGCTCTCAGGAGCCTTGAACCAGGTTTCTGTCACAGCACAGACATCGATGTTCTCCATACTGAGAAGGGCCTCGAGTGTGTGCATTTTGAGATTTAGACTTCTGGCATTGAGCAGCATTACCCTTAGTTTTTTCCTTTTTGTGTTCTAGGGTGGTAGGTTTAGAATTTGAGCCTTGCCTAAAAGGCACTATGGGGTGGCAAGAGCCTTTGCCAATATCCGGAATCCAGGGTGACAGCAGCGTGGCTTGTCCAGCATGTCATCCCAGGCAGACAGATACTGGATCCCCTTTGAATGACACCAGTGTTTAAGCCAATTGTTAAAGCTGATCATCTTATCTCTGTATTGTGGCATCATTCTTGGTGAAGGTAGGCTACTGCTCAAGGTCAGGGTCATACCTGCGGGCTACATAATCAGAAAGCTCCTCAATGTCTCTTTCGTCTCAGGTCGTTTACACCAGCGTGGACAATGACTGAGTCATATTTGTACCTGCTGTTGAGAGACCTGAGTGCTTCTAGCTCCCGACAGGCAGCTTACTGTGACCTTCTCCTTACTCAGTCTGGTGCAGTGTGTCTGACTATGGAGTCACCAATGACTAGTGTGCCTGGCATTGTGTTTGGCCTTAAGGGCTGTGACTGTTTGACACCCTGACTGTGAGGTCTATGTGTTGCAGGTGTTGTGTTCTGAGGTGGTGGTTGTTTGGGTGTCTGCTTTGGTGGCCTCTGCTGTTTTGGTAGATTTTTGATCAGAGCCTCCAGTATGTCTTTGTGTGTTTATGTGTATGATTTGAGGTTGTAATGGTACTATGTGAGACTGGGTCTATAGTGTGGGAGCAAACCTTCTCCTCCTGACTGGTCTTGCCAGTCCTATGTTGAGAGAGCTCAGCCTCCAGTTTGGCCGTATAGTTGCATCTCGCATGTATTTGTGTTTTGTGGGAGGAGGAGAGGGTTGTCTGTGTACATGAGGCAATTGTAACATTGCCTCAATATTCCCAGGTTCACCAGCTGAGCAGGAGAGGACACTAGCAACTGATCCCTCGACATGCTAGAAGGATAGACAAAAACTTTAAAAAGATAGAAATGGGGGTTGCCTTTTTGGGGTACTATCTATGACAAGAGTGCCGTATCAAGGTAATAAGTACTGTAGGGGCAAGTGCTAGGTTTAACAGATAGAGAATAGTCTACTTGGAGTCAAGTAGAGATGTTTTTTGCTTTCTTTCTTCATATTTTCCATAATCTTCTCTAAATTATCCATCTTCATAGAAAGGTGCTGGTGATTATTGTTTGAAGTTCCTTTTTCATAGTGCTGTCTTGTAGAGATGTCTTCGAGTGACTCATAGCTGTTTCAGTCTATAACTGGTGACAGAACTTCTGACAGGTAATATGTTGGTAAATAATTGAAAAAAAATTAAGATTTCTTTTGATAAAGTTGTTCACAATATCAAGATAAGTAGCTGTGGAAAAATTCTTCAGTTTGTTGAGTTAAAATAGAAAAATCCTGTCATACAAAATCATTTCAGCCAGAGCATCAAGAAAGTGCAGCTAACTCCTTGGCATCTTGGCCACGCCCCTGTGGAAAATGCTTTCTGAACACTTTCCTTATTATTCTCAGTGACTATTTCTTTTACTAGTTTAGTTTTGCACACAACAGTAAAGTGTCCCATCATGTTGCATTTTGACTACCTTTTGCTGAATGCAGGCACTGCTCTGCCCATAATGTAAATGGTCACACCACATGAATTTGTCACATTCATATTCACTCTGCTTCTCATGCATATGCATAATTTGACCGCTGTCATGCTTTTTACTGACTTTGATGTTTTCTTTCCATTTTACTTCACACACATCATTCACTGTTAAATTGGTAAATTTGTATTGTCTCTTTACTAATTCAGACTATAATAATCTGAACTACCTTTTCATAGCTTAAAATCACTTTCATTCCCAGCCAGCCTAATCACTATTCTATCTATTTTTTTTCTGTTTTTATCTGGTCAAAACTACAATATTCAGGCAGTTCATATAAGCACCAGGGAATGCTAGTTAAGCTTCTCCTGTTTCTTAAATAGATCTGTGAAAGCATTGGCTTTTATAAATAGCATTTCTTTTTTGCACAAAATCATCTGAGGTTCAAAGAGTTTTTCTCTCTCTCTTCCCATACTAATTGCCCAAAGCAGGTTGGTCAACTGACACTTTGGAAAGAAATTCACATTCAGACACTTGCTATAGCTACAATGAAAAAGACCTCATTAGTGACTCATGACCATGTCTCTGAATTGATTACTGCTCTATCATATCTTACCATGCTAATTTTCTCCCTTGTATTGTGTTAGAAAAGGCATCCCCATACTTCTGAAACACATATAATGAGATATGTTTTAGGACACCTTTATGGTGGAATACCATTATAAATAAATTATGTAATAAGAGAAAAAATGCTTAATACTTATGAGATGTCTCACTCTACCTAATTTAAGACCACATTAGGCAAATTAGCAAAGCCACTAAATAGGTTCATCAGCTGTTACTAGGCTAAAGACCACTATGGCCCGTACAAGCATAGCTGTGCACCCCAAACCTTTTGGGTCCTAAGTTTCAAGAGCAACTATATGGGGAGTGGAGGACATCACAGTAGAGATGTAACTCAGGATTTGCAGTGTTAATTAGGATAATAATTTTCTTACTGATGACCTCTGTTCAAAAGGGACATGGGGGCCAGACCAGGGCAAAAGTTATGATTTCCCATCCAATTGTCAAAGTTCTTTTTGAACAGGGTCAGGAATGAACTCTGTTTTACAAGGGTGGGGAGCATCTTCCATAGTGCAGAGATCTTGTGGGATACACCTGTCTCTCTAGCTCATTTTGCTTATGCCACAAGTGAAGTTCAGATCCTTGGAGCTAATGCTTCTGGTTCTGTTTGTTTTGCTCATCTGTGACAGATCCTTCAGGGCTGGGTCTGAAGAAGTCATGTAAGCTAGGTAAAGATCTCCTGTTAGCAACCTGTAAGAGAATGAATAGAGACACAGAGCCTTTAGCCAAGCAGTATAGGAGAGGATATCCATGCTCTGAAATCTTCTGGTGAGAAAACTTTGTGGGCGTTCTGACTGCTGCAAGAAAACTTTGTGGGCATTCTGACTGTTGCAAATGTCTGGTTTGATTCATGCCAAAGGGAGAATTGTATTCAATGATAAGTCTGGTAAGGGCCAAACAGAGTGGCCCTATAACTTCATTTGATCTAGACGCCATATTTTGCCTATAAGCTGGCAACATAGAATGATTTTCTTATCTTAGCTACATGATGGTCAAAGGCCAGATTGCTGTATACATATGTTCCCAGATCCCTTACTACTGAGTTAATTCTTAAGGTAATTTTATCAATGGAGTAATTAACTTTGGTTGCCAGATTCACAAAAGTCATTATAATGCATTTTTTGGCATTGAGATTTAGGCCTTGGCTTTGGCAGCAGTCATTTGTCTGTGTTAAGCACTCTTGCAAGATATTGGTGTCTTGAAGAAAATCTATAATTCTATCTGTAATAATACTCTATACTAGCATGCCATTTACTGTTTCTAACAGTTTTATGTCTATTTATGTTTTTTTTCTACTATTTTTAACCTAATTTAGTTTGATATAAATATTTAATTGTTTGTTTTAACTGATTGGTCACTTTGAAAGTATATATATCAAAGAAGGCATGGGATGTTTTATTAAGTCTGATGACGTGACCTGGAAGGTCATGAAAGCACTCACTTTGTCCTTGCTCAAAGAATTTTCCTTCTACTGTGGCAGTTCGACTTTTTGTACATATTATTGGCTTTGAGGTGAAGACCAAGCAGTTCATCTGGTACCTGTGTTTTTGTCTTTCTCTTTGTAGTTATTAGTCTGTATTTTTTTTTTTTAAGGATATTTGTGTCTTGAGGGATTCAATGATTGCAACTAATTTGCAATCATATGCAGATATGGTCAGTCAGAGGCCTTTGTTGTTAGCCCAGACCTCAGAGAAGTAGATGCCAGGTCACAAGTTCATAGGTGTTTACTAAACTAATGACTGCAAGGGCCTTTTTTACGCCTATCCATGCATATCAAATCTCTGACAAGTTTTGATACCCCAGAAAAGTGTAAACAGGGCTTGGGAGATGAAACATTTAGAAGCAGGGACCTGGGAGATGACCCATTTAAAGACTGCTTGTGTCCATTAGAGATGTAGGTGCCAAACGAGGGATACATTTCCTGTTCCCTTTTCAGTTGTCCAAGCTACACTTGAATTTGTTTAGGGAGGAACTCTTCTTCACATGGATGGGGAGCCTGTTCCATAGAAGACGTAGTCTCTGGGATACATACCTGTTTCTCCAGTAGGTCCTATTTATATCACAGGCAAGGTTTAAGTCTTTAGGATGGATAATTCTAATGCTGTTTGTTTTGCAAATATACAAGAGATCCATCAGGGTGGGGATTGACAATGCCTTGTAAACCAGGCATAAATCTCCCCTCAACAGCCTGTAAGAGACAGAATACAGTGATAGGGCCTTGAGGCGGTCTGCATATGACATGTTACTTACACCCTGTATTCTTTTAGTGAGAGACCTCTGGAGGCAGTCCAGTTGTTGGATATGCCTACTTAGGCACATACCAAAGGGGGCATTGTACTTGATACATCTGAAAATGCCAAATACAGTGGAACAATGACTTCCTTGGGCCTTGATGCCATTAATATGTTCATAGGTTTATAGGTGTAAACTAGGCTAATGGCCCTGGAGCCTTTACAAGCCTAGCCCATAGGATTACCTGACCTCATGCCACCTGACCTTAGTTCCCAGTGCCTCTGTCAAGCAGAGCCACTGGAGTGATCCCCGGTGTGAATTTTCTATTTCCCATCCATTCATCAAGATTTCTCTTGAAGACAGCCAGGGAGGTGCTCCGCTTGACATGTATGGGAAGTCTATTCCATGGCATGGGCATTCTCTGGGTTATGAACTTGTCCCTCCAGCTTGTTCTGTTGATTGTGGTAATGAGGTTGAGGTCTTTGGAGCATGTAGTGTGGAGGGATTGGGATTTCTTTAGATGTAGCATTTCTAACAGAGCTGGGTCAGACATGGCTTTGTAAGTCAAGCAAAGATTGCCTCTAAGTAGGCAATATGAGAAAGAGAATAGTTGGAGTTTTTTGAGTGTTTCCATATAGGACAAATGTTTAAGGCCTAAGATCCTCTTTGTGAGGTATTTTTGTGGCCTCTCCAGTTGTTGTAGGTGTCTAGTGAGGTACATGCCAAATGGACATTGTATTCAATGATTAACCTAATGAGGGAAGAGTAGAGAGAGACAATGATCCTGGATGCAAAACCCTTAGTAATGAGATGTGCCATATAGAAGGACTTTCTGACCATTTTGTCAATGTGGTGGTCAAAAGATAGGTTGGTGTCAACCTGTGTTCCCAGATCTCTTATCACACCTTCTGTGTTCAGTAGACTACCATCGATTTGGTAATTCATGGGAACCGGGTTTTTCCAAAGGGGATGACGACACATTTTTGACACTGAGCTTAAGGCTATGGTTCTGACACCAGTCATTGGTCTCAGTGAGGCCTTTCTGTAAGATGTCAACATCACTTGGGGAGGTAATTTAGTTCCCAACTTGCAATTGTCTCTGAACTTTGTCAGCCAGAGTCCCTTTGTGTTGGCCTGGACTTCAGAGAAGTAGATAACAAACAGGAGAGGACCCAGGACCCAACCTTGTGGGACTCCACTCATGACTGGTCGACAGTCTGACTTGGTGTCAGCTACTTTCACACTGCGGGTTCTATCTGTGAGCCAGTTTGCAACCCACCTAGTGATATAGGGGTTGATACCTAGCTTAGTGAGTTTTTCTGACTCCTGAGTGGGGAATGGTATCAAAGGCCTTGGCCAGATCAAGGTAGGCTGTATGAACCGCCTTTCCTTCATTCACATCTCTGGTGACTGACTCAAAGAAGTCAACCAGGTTGAGCAGGCATGATCTACCCTTCACAACACCAAACTGTGTGGGATCCAGAGTTTGGAGGTTCCCTATATCTTTGTTTATTATGTCCATGATGATGTGTTCCATAGCTTTGCATATCAGACTTGTCAGGCTAATGGGGCGATAGTTCCCAGGGTCTGTAGTCACTCCTCCTTTGTGGAGAGGGATGACTGCAGCAGTGCACCATTCGGTAGGGACAAAGCCTGAGGTGACACAGGTGAGGTGCCAGTTCAATCTGTAGTTCATGTAGAAGAAAGCCAGGGATATTGTCAGGTCCCATAGAAGCTGTATTCTTGGCCTTGGACAGTGCTGTTTTACCTGTGCAGCAGTAATACTGCGTGCCTGGCAATCTACTAATATTGTGATTTGTCCTTTGGTGTGGGAGAGAGGGGTAAAGTTGGCACTGAATCTGTCGGTCCATACCTTTGTTTATAAGTTGCACAAGATAGAATGATTTCCTTACTATTGTAGACATGTGATGGTCAAAGGCTAGATGATTGTCTATGTGTGTCCCCAAGTCTCTGACTACTGGGTCTACTCTTAGGGGTGTTTCGCCAATGTGATAGCTACTACGGGTGGATGACTTACCAAAGGATACTATTATACATTTCTTGGCATTTACTTTTAGTGCATGGCTCTGATAATAATTGTTTGTCTGTGTCAGCCCTTCCTGGAAAACATTTGTGTCAGTGGGTGATTGAATGACAGCTCCTAATTTGCAATCATCTTCAAACTTGGTCAGCCAGAGGCCATTGACATTGGCTTTGACTTCAGAGAAGTTAATGCCACAAAGCAGCAGACCCAGGACTGATCTCTGGGGGATTCTTCTTGTGAATGGCCTCTTTGTAGAGGTGGACTCCACAATTCTAACTTCCTGGAGCCTGTCTGTGAGCCAGTTCGCTGTCCACTGGGTGACATAAGTATTTATACCAGCCTCTAGAGTTTGTCAACAATGCCTAAATAGGGTATTGTGTCAAATGCTTTGGCCTGGTCAAGGTAGGCAGTGTGAATCATTTTGCCCCCATCCATTGCTGTGGTGACCTTCTCAAAGAAGTACATCAAAATGAGTAGACACAACCTGTACTTGATGAAACCAATTTGGGTGGGTCCAGTGTCTGAAAAGTTCATATGTCATTATTGATCATGTTCATGATAATTCTTTACATGGCTTTGGATATGAAATGAGTGAGACTTATAGGTCTGTAGCTTCCAGGATCTGTAGATGGTCCACTTTTGTGCAGAGGGATAACTGTTGCTATTATCCATTCATGAGGCATGAAGTCTGTTTGGAGGTTACAGTTAAACAGCAATTCCAGGGAGCCTGATAGGTCATGTTTCATGCTATTTAGAAGGCATTCAGGGGTATTGTCTGCACCGTTGATGCAGTATTTTTGGCCTTAGAGAGAGCATTAAGGATCTGTTCACTAGTGATAGCATATAGAGTTATATTTGATGGTATTTCCTGAGGGAAGGTTGAGGGGGAAAGAGGGGTTAATTTGGAGCTGAATTTGTTGGCCAGTAGGTTTACTATATCTTCTGGTTTCTTCCTTTTTTTAATTTCTCCTAGTCTTTTGGGTTTCTAATACCATGACAGGAATGGACCCCATTCCTAAGTCAAAGTACAATTAAAGTTCATGAAATTAGTATTGTTTCAGTCTTTGATGTCAGCCAGAAGTGCTCTTCACAGCAGCTGCAATGTGCCCAGTAATGACTCCTTCTGTAATTAGTAACATATCTAAATACAATTGTAGATTATTTTTTATAAGACCCATTGTTTCTACTACTATTGGAAATGTCTAGATATCTTTCTTCCACATTGCTCTCATTTCTGCCTGCAGATTCTGATATTTTATGAATTTGTGTCTCTCTGTATGGCAGACACTACAGTCACTAGGTGTGGCGATTTCAATGATCAATGCTACTTTTGTCTTCTTTTCATGGACCACTATATCTTCCAGAAGTTTTCTATACTTGCAAATATATTTATGCATTTTCCACGTTTCTTGCCTTCTCATCTGGTTCTCAACCTTATATTATTTCTTTTGTTTTTTGTGACATTCAGTTGCTACCTTATTTTTATATACTTCTGGCTTGATTTCCATTCCTGCTTGATGCTGATATGCTTCAGCTAGACTAAGCAGAGAAGTCATTTTAGATTTATTCTCCTCGTGTTTCAAAACTTTCACTACATTTGGGTCTTGTGAGGTCAACAGATATGTGTGCAGTCCCACAATTGCAAATCTATAGATGGAATCAATTTCAGGGAGGCCAATCCCTCTTTCATAACGGGGAATATATAATCTTGGTATGCACTGATTTTTATAAATCATTTGGTGAGCATGAAGCATCCTTCTTTTCCTGTCTAATCTATCCAACACATGTTGAGGACAGTCAATCACTCCAAAGGTGTAAGTTCAGACAGGAAGAGTTAACTGGTTTACAGCTTAAATTTTGTTCCTAGATGCCAACACTGTTTTCAGGAATAATTTAAGTCTTCTAAAGCATTCCTTACTAAGTTGTGTTCATATTTATGTTTTATTGTCTATCCTTAATCAATTCCCAAATATTTATACACTCCCCTCCTGCTCAAGTTCTTTTTTATCACATTCTTGTCCCAAACTGATGTTTTCTTGGTGCTGCAGTTTTCCTGCTTTAAATGTTGCTTTTGTACATTTATCAAGACCAAATGACATTCTTCTATCATCTAAAAAAGTTTTGATAACTTGCAGTTGTGTTTTCATTTCCTCATCTGATGAGCTATACAGTTTTAAATAATCAACAACGAGAAGATGAGAGGTCTTTACACTTTGTTGTTTTCTAGTAGCCAAATTATATCCATGGCCTAAGCTGTTAAGTAGACAGCTTAATCGGTTAAGAGCAAGAAAGAATAACAGCGGTGACAGAGTAACCCTGGAATATCCCCCTTTGAATTTTTATCACTGGAATAATAATTTGTCCTTTATCATGGCTTAATTACATATTGGTCTGCCACTATTTCATGGTCACAGTAATGTTTTGGATTCACTGTTTAATTTCTCCAAATCTTTTGGTTTTCTAATACCAAGACAGGAATGGGCCTCATTCGTAAGTCAAAGTATGGTTAAAGTTCAGGAAATTAGTATTGTTTCAATCTTTAATGTCAGCCAAAAGTGCTCTTCGCAGCACCCACAATGTGCCCAGTAATGACTCTTTCTGCAATTCATATGGGGTTACATGGATTGGTAACATATCTAAATATGATTGTAGATTCTTTTTTATAAGACCCATTGTGCCTACTACTATTGGAACTGTCTGGGTATCTTTTTTCCACATTGCTGTCATTTCTGCCAAGATCATGATATTTTATGACTTTGTGTCTCTCTGAACACAACACATTCTATTCACTGGGTGTGGCAATTTCAATGATCAATGCTACTTTTGTCTTCTTTTCATGGACCACTATATCCAGTTTTCTAGCAACTATCTTTTGAACTGTTGGTAATGGGTGATCCCATGTGATATAAACTTCATCATTTTCTATGATGCTTTGTGGCTCATGTTTCCAGTGTTTTTCAGCCACTTCAATACCATAATGCTTGTGCAATCCCCATTGCAACAGTCTTGCCACATTATTATGCCTTTCAGTATACAGTCCTTCTGCCATTTGTATATCACAACCAGCAACAAGGAATGTGAATGTTTCCAATTCGGTTTTACAAAACATACATTTGTCTGTTTGTCCCACATGTTCAGTGGACTTTGTAAACCAATATATATGTAGCCCACTATCTTGGGCCACCAATATTAACCTTTCATCTCTTGGTTTAAATTTTCCTCACCTTAACTATTCCTGCATTCGTTCCTGGCCAACATGAGGTTCTTCCAGAAGGTTTCTATACTTGTAACTATATGCATTTTCCACATTTCTTGCCTTCTCATCTGGACCTTCACCTTGTATTCTTTCTCTGTTTTTTTGGCACATTCAGTTGCTGCCTGATAATTACCTACTTTTGGTTTGATTTCCATCCCTGCTTGATGCTGATATGCTTCTGCTAGATTAAGCAGAAAAGTCATCTTACATTTATTCTCCTCATGTTTCAAAACTTTCACTATGTTTGGGTCTTGTGAAGTCAGCAGATATGTGTGGAGTCCCATGATTGCAGATCGTTACATGTAATCAAGTTCAAGGAGGCACATCCCTTCTTTGGAATGGGGAATATATAATCTTGGTATGCACTGATTTTTATAAATCATTTGGTGAGCATGAAGCATCCTTCTTGTTTTCCTAACTAATCTATCCATCACATTTTGGGGCCAGTCTATCACTCCAAAACTGTCAGTTAGGACAGCAACAACAAACTGGTTTATAGCTTGGATATTATTCTTAGATGCCAATGCTGTTTTCATGATTAATTTAAATCTAAAGTGTTCCTTACTAAGTTTTATTCACATTTGTTCATATTTTATTGTTGATCCTTCATCAATTCCCAAATATTTATACAGTCCCTCTTGCTCAAGTTTTTTTATATCACATTCTTGTCCCAAACTGATGTTTTCCTGGTGCTGCAGTTTTCCTGCTTTAAAGGTTGCTTTTGCACATTTATCAAGACCAAATTACATTCTTATATCATCTAAAAAAAGTTCTAACAACCTGCAGTTGTGCTTTCACTTCCTCATCTGATCAGCTATACAGTTTTAAATCATCGACAAAGAGAAAATGAGAAGTCTTTACACTCTGTTGTTTTCTAGGAGCCAAATTATAGCCATGGCCTAAGTTGTTAAGTAAACAACTTAATGGGTTAATGGCAAGGCAGACTAGCAATGGTTACAGAGAGAGTCACAATGGAATATCCCCCTTTGACTTTTTATCCCTAGGATAATAATTTGTCCTTTACATGGCTTAATTGCAAAGTGGTCTGCCACTGTTTTATGGTTACTGTAATGTAGTTGATCAGTGTAGGGTGTATCTTATACATTTTAAGCACTCTTTTATCCATGTATGTGGCATACTATCCAATGCTATTTTGCAGTCAGTCCATGCCATACTTAGATTCTTCCTTTTTTCTGGTTCAGCATAGGTGACTTCATTCACAATGAGATGTGCACACAATTGTGTATTGCCTTTGAGGCAGCAGACATAGCTAAAGATACAGGCATTGTACTAACATGTTATATGGACTGAATAGTGCATGTATGTGGTTTTGTGTAAGCATGATTAATGTTTTTCTTATGAATTACTTTCAGACACACAGACAGATTCTTTCACTCTTAGTGATTGTTTCTTTTCTTTTTTTTCCTCTGTGTATGTGCATGTAGTTTCAACACTGTCCCCAAACTGAGAATACGGTGCAGCTGAATAAATAAATATTCCACAATGAAGGTGAATGACAAAAGTCAAATATCTTCAAACAACACAGAGATACACACATAATACATGGTTCACAAATAATAGCCTCAAAGGACATAGTCTGGTTAATCCCTTTCTATAAAAATGACTGTATTCTGGCCCTATTTGACAAGCTTACAGCAATTGACTTATTTAATACAGTGTCTACCCTACCTTTCTACTGCACACAATAGATAAACATCCGAGTCCTCAGAACTATACCTCCCATTCACCCCTGCTTCTACTTCAAAAAGTAACAACAAGACACATTGTGAAATGCATTGATAAAATCTTTACAAGTGCACCCACAGGTGCCATCTCTATAATCATTTTCCCTTCTACAGCACAGTACCTACATTATAAACAAGCAAAATTAAGAATATCTCAATAACATTATATTGCATTTTAATGAACAGAATTTACCCTTCCCATTTCCCATCAAAACAGACTTTGCAGAAGAGATTTCCTTCATCTATAACCAGATACTTAATGCCATTCAGGTTAGCACCCAACTACCCTTAAAAGCAAACATTCACTTAAATACCCTCGTATCTAGTTGAAAGACTGCAAGTTCAATTTAAATACAGTCTGTACTGGCTTGTTCATATAATGCCTGACTATGTATTAGATATGGCAAAGACTAATTCAGGAAATTGCAAATTTATATTTCAGGTCTTCCACAGTTAATGCTGTAGAACATACCTCTCAACTGTTGATATTTTCACATAATTTCCAGATTTTTGCCTCATATTTTTGGTCTGTTCCTCTTAATTTTTTTGGTTTCCTGGCAAATCACTGAGGATTAAAATTAATAAATAATAGCACACATTTGAGTTTCAGAATTCACATTCTTCAGAAAATGCATGCTAATACAAATCCTGTTATTCTAGCAATTTTTAAGTTTATAAGAGCAAAATGTAAAATCTGTCTGATTTTAGGCCTTTGTCCCTCTATTAATTTAAACTTTGTTTAACTTTCTTGTGCTAAGAGGTTGAGAGGTATGCTGAAGAAAGATAACCACATTCTATCCTTCATGGATATCCAGATTGTAATTCACAAAACATCTTGACATCCTAGAGCCGGTTACTATGAAATGATAAAGCTGATTCCAAAAATATGACCTTGGCAGAAATGGTTTAATCTTTTACTTTGTGATGATCATTTTTGTCCTGATCATATCAATGTCTTTCAGAAGTTCATGAAGTAAATCTGTGATCTTATTCATTTATTAGTTCTGTAAAGTAAATCTGTGATCTTATTCATTTATTAGCTCTGTAAAGTGCTAGTGGTCTGGACGGCCTTCTACCACAGAATTATCAGGTGTAACTTAATCAAGAATAGATATTACCAAGGAAACTAGAAGCTAAAAGCTGTAGTCTAAAAAGTACATTTTTTACATCAAGGCATTAAGGGTTAATCTGTAAACATTAGCATCATAGCAGCTGCCAGTATGATAACTAGCTCTACCCACCATAGAAAGAACCTTCCTGAACAATACATACTGGTATATATAAATAAGCACAATTCAGTATGGAAGACATTAGGTAGGACTGCTTTCTAACACAATAAGTTAACAGTCATAAGAACAGTAAAACACATGGAATGTAATTTTTCATTTACAGACATAATAACAAATTTAATTGTATAGTATTAGTTATGGAGTGCTGAAAAAAAAGACATTCATGAGAAGGAGATGAACAGTCTGGGCAGGACAAAAAATATAATAACAGCTGAAACAGAGGACAGTTACCTCATACTTTCAATGTTTTTAACTTGGGTCTGCATAGCAAACATATTTATACTCAGAGGTGTGGACTTCATTCAACAGGACTCTGAGAATTTATAAAGCAAACAGTAAGCTGGCTTCAACATGTTGGTACAACACTGGGGAATATTCTTTTCCCAATTACAGGAAGGGTTGCCACCTTTTGTTGTGGATAAAGCCAGAGTAAAGACACACCCCTTGCATCACCAGTAACCTCACCCACCCCAACCCCTCCCCACCCATATTCCTTCTATTTTGTGACATCATGATTATATCACCTTGCGTGGAACACCCTCTTTTTCCATCCCTGCTGCCTGTTTTTGCTTGATTTTCTATACTTTTCTGTAAAAAAGCTGAGTAAAGCAGCCAATTTACAAACTCCAATAGTCTGTTTCCTTTTTTGAAACAGACTACTGGAGTTTGTACAGTGTTTTCCAGACTACCAGAGAATCAGTTAAATTTCTGGATAGTCCGGGAAAAAAAACAGAGGGGTGGCAACCCTAATTACAGGACTGAATGCAAAGCATTCAAAAGGTATGGTAACATGTTTTTTATGTTAATGGCTATAAGGGTGAATCAGTCATAACCTCTAAGCTAAAATTGGACATATTCAAGTTGCAGTAGTTTAAAAATTAAGATTGTGTATAATACAGTAGCTCTATCTGTGACTGAGAACCAGCTAGGTTTCTGAAGGGAGTGTCTTTGACATTGTTGGGCTTCTGACAGTGATATGGACCTGCATATGTAGTAACATGTTGTCTAAAATAACCTTGTGTTAATTAAAGAATTCAGAGCTACCAATGGCAGAGCATGCTCCCACATGAAAGTAACAACCTCTTATTGCTTTTAGGGTTAGAAAACATGCAAATTCATAGTTGTAAATAAAAAAAAAGTTTAGGGATCTTATCAGTCATCCACTCCACACAATGTCTGAATGACAATGAATAATCTAAAAACAGGTAATCTCTGTGGTATACCTGAAGTCTCAAACAGCCTACTAAACAAGTATAGTGGGTCCAAAAACAAAACAGCGTAAGAAACTTCTTTGTGTGGAAGATTTCCAAGCTTTTATATATATCTATATATATATATATATATATATATATATATATATATATATAGTTAATCACTGTATATTAATTACATCAGACAATGGTAATAGAAGTAGCAGACTTAAACTTGTCTTAAGTCAAAAAAATAATAAAAAATAGATAATTTAAAATATTGCACAGTATTACTAAGTATTCAAAAGTAATCCAAGCAGGGTAGGTATTCTGTTTCCAGTCAAAAATCATTTATTAAGTACACAGACAAGCAATCCAAGTAAAACAAAAATAACAGAGTAATAGTTTCCTCACAAGCTTTCTAACTATACACATATATATATATATATATATATATATATATATATATATATATATATATATATATATTTAAACTAAGAAACAAACTTCGTGACAATAACAGCATTCAAAGAATAGTAAATCACGCCAACAACTCTTGCAGTACTTCAGCGCTTTCATCTTATTTATCAAGACTTCTTCAGAAAGACATGTTTCATAACTATATATTAATCACATCAGACAATGGCAGACTACCAGTTATAAAACATGTCTTTCTGAAGAAATCTTGATAATAAATTAGATGAAAGCTCTAAAGTACTACAAGAGTTGGTGTGATTTACTATTCTTTGAGTGCTGTTATTGTCACAAAGTTTGTTTCTTAATTAAAATTTCTTCTCTTCATTCGTTTTTTGAGTGCGGTTAATTTTAGTTGTATATATATATATATATATATATATATATATATATATACATACATGTTAAATTAACATTCCTTCCCCCATCAGTGTGGCATTCGAGCTGGTTCTGCCCTACTTAGTAGCTCTCATAATAATATAACCCTTATGTACTTTAAATAAAATTAAATATGATGTGGCATCTCTTATTTAACCAAATTAAGTAGGTTATTAAGTCTGTGATGTTATCTAAGATAATATAATACATGGCTGGAGATATATAAAAACCTTAGACCATTTGACAATCAAAAAAAAAAAGATATAAATATATACATATGCACTTTGCATGTAAAAATCCAGTGTAAAATTCATATTCTATTTTCATAACCTTTTGTTAACAAAGATCCCTTCCATCCTTCTAGACTTCTTCAGGTCTGTGTACAAGAATCCTAAAAATTATCTACAAAAATATTATAGCATAATTAGTATTGTTATTACACATCATTTTGAATAAAGTGGAAAAAAGAACAAGAAAAAGAAAGAGAAAGAAATATATACTTACATTAAAACTGATTTAGCATGGTATTTAAAGCCAACTGGACGAATAAAATAAAATACATTTAAAATTAGTCATGTAAGTTCCATTACGCTTTTTAGTGAAGAGTAGTCCAGGCTTTCCCCGGTGGTGCAGCGGTTAGAGTTGTCACCTCACAGCAAGAGGTTCTCCTGTTCGATTCTCAGCTGAAGTGCCTTCTGTGTGGAGTCTGCATGTCCTCCCTGCAGTCAAGTGACATTTAAAGACATGGAGGTAGGTGCCTGTGTGAATGGGTGTGCCTTCTTTGAAGGTTGGGCATCAGGCTGGCACTGTAGAAAATCTACTGCCAATCATTAGCAGACTGGAGTTCTCCTAACCATCAAAAGGCATTCATTTTTAGCAGTTTAGTCCAGGCTTCCTAAAGAGTTCGGCTTTAATTGCCACATGAGTTCACGTTTCTCCAGAATATTCAGGATGTCTCCTTCAATATCACCCATGTCTATGTGATCCAGGATCTGGATCTTAAAACCTGTGAGCCTTTTATGCAGAGAAAGATGTTTGGCTAGAGTATTATTTTTACATCCAGAGCAGATTTCTGACAGATGACATGAAATCCTACGCTTAAGTTTATTTACAGTCTTGCCCACATAAAATGCATCACATTCATTGCACTGTGCCCTGTAAATTACTTTTCTAGTGTTACAGTCACCCCCTGCACTACTCTTAATGATGTTCTTTAAATAAGGGCAATGAAGGTATAACTGGGCCAGCAGTGCAATATCTTGCACTGAGGAAGGGTTGTTTAACCTAAAGCTTTGCTTTTTGCAAATACATTTTATAGTACATTGTTCCAGTTGTTTTTCTCTGTGATTCGGCTATCTACAAATTGTTACTTTACCAACACTCTTATTATTACTGCTGCTATTAATTTTTGATTCCAGGAATAATATTGGTGAGAGTCAACATTCAGGGAAATGACATGAATGGGCAGATTGAATAAAGTACAGGATATGTATTCTAGAACATTCTTAACACATTTTTTGTGTTTTCTAGTCACTCAGAAAGATTACACTAAGTGTACATGCAGTCTACACTTTGAGGTGACCTTTGTGAATCCCTGTCAATATTTAAAGCTGCAAGAATATCAGTAGGAAAACTAAAATTAGGAGGAAGAAGGTGTGAGTTATGTCTGTGTTGTCTGTTCACACAGAACAGTGTACACTTAGTGTGCACTTAGTGTAGGTGCTATTAAATCCCGGGGAAAAGGTAAACTCATGCAATCAATAAGTCATGATAACTGAGTAGAAGATGCATGCACATAATTCTCATGAAAGATGAAATTCAAACTAAATTGACATAACTAAGTCATATTATAATACACAAGTAATATGTGTTGATCTACAATATAAAATCAAGCAAATGAAATAATTCATAGGACAGTGCATTACATTTCTTTCTCCATGTCATAGGAAAAGATCAGCACTTCTTACAAGTTTTCTGTAATAAATGTATGCAAGGTTGTCTTTATCTATATTGCCATCTTGTATACTTATTTTTCTTACTTTATGATTTATAAGCAGTTGTCTACTGTCTTGTAATGTGTCCTCTAGTGTTCATGTCAGGTCTAATTAGAATTATGTAGCATTTAGGTGAAAAAATGCAAAGTAATAACCCAGCACTGGATGAAAGTATGGCAAAAATCTCCACAGCAACCATATACTTCCCCTTTGTGCTAACATAAGCTGGTATAAATGACAGCCAGACACTTACAAAGACAATCATGCTAAATGTAATAAATCTGGTCTCATTGAAACTATCTGGTAGATTCCTGGCAAGAAAGGCAATTATAAGGCTTATAGTTGCTAATATACCTAAATATGCCAACATAAAATAAAACATAAGAATTGAACCTTCATTACACTGAATCACTGTTTTCTCAGGATATTTGTTGTCAGACTCTTTGAATGGTGGAGAAAGTGTTAGCCATACAACGCATATACAGCCCTGAAAGAGAGAACAACAAAATATGCTACAAAATGCCATCTTTGATCCAACCCACTTCTTCAAATTATTTCCTGGTTTTGTGGCATTAAAGGCAATGACTACAGTGATGGTCTTTGCCAAAACAGAAGATATACAAATGGAAAAGAATATGCCAAAAGCAGGCTGCCTTAAAATACAAGCCTCATTTTTTGGAGGACCGATAAAAATCAGAGCAGTTAGCAAACACAACTCTAATGATAGCAATAGAAAGTAGCTGACTTCACGATTATTTGCTTTGACAACTGGAGTGTTATGGTGCTTTATGAAGATATAAAACATGACAGCTGGCATCAGCGATAAGACAGCAGTAAGTGTTGCCAATGATGCACCCAGGGGATCTTCATATGAAAGGAAATCGATATATTTCAGGTTGCAGAAATTTTTTTCTGTATTTGGCCAGTAATCTTCTGCACATTTCACACACTCACCTATAAATTTGTAAATACAGAAAAATGTTAACTTTTCCAAATACATCCAAACAAGAACAGCTGCTTTATGTAGATGAACACTCTGTGTATCATTCAACATAGCATAGTCAATAAACTGCTGTGATTAAGCAACGGGGTCTATGTCAGAACGACAAAAAATCTAACTGTGAAATGCTCACATGAGCGAATAATCAGGAAGTCAAAATCACTATTGTGGGGGGCTGTGCCCCCCACACTCCTCGCTAAATACATATTCCTACTTCGAGATCACACTACAGTGGGGAAAGGACAAATATTCCGATTTTCACTGTACTGCGATCCTAAAAAAACAATATTGCCTTCCTGATTATTTGCTCATGTGAGCATTCGACAGTTAGATTTTTAATCGTTCTAAAGTATACCCGAAGCAACATAGCTGAAATATTAAGAAAAATTATGAAATACTTGTGTGAAATGGAATTGTGGTGACAAATGAAAATGTGCATGGCTTAGACATGACAAAGAAATTAACCTTGAATATAAATTCTTATCATTACTCTATGACCTTGAGAGAAAAAAAATGAAATTGATATTAATTGCAGCAAAGTGATCAAATGTGGAGTGTTTAAGACAAAGAAACCTGTGAGAAACCTTCTTGGGACGCTTACTGCCCATATTGAAAGACTGTTTCCACTTCTATTACACTTTGTTTCAAAGGCAGCAGTTAGAGATGCATGAGAAATAGAGGATTGCTCAATGGCTTTGTCTCAACAAATATGTCTAGGTACACATTAATGGTCATCTACATGTTTTTTTCAATGATTTTTCAAGTAATCCCCTTCTGCTAAGTTATAACTTGGTTAGACATTGTTTATTACAGCACTATAGTGAAATGCAAAGCCATGGAAAGAATTATCATGGAGATGATCAATAGAGATATAGTAAACCTCCAGATACTGGACCCAACCCTGTTTGGTTTCATAAAGGGCAGATCATGCCTACTCAACCCGGTGGACTTCATTGAGAAGGTCACCAAAGCAATGGATGGGGGCAAAATTGTTCACACTGCTTACCTTGACCTGGCCAAGGCATTTGACACAATAACCCACTCAGGCATTGTTGACAAACTCAGTAAGTTAGGTACAACAGTGGATAGCCAACTGGTTCAAAGACAGGACCTAGGAAGTTAGAATTGGGGAGTCCACCTCTACAAAGAGACCAGTCACCAGTGGAGTCCCACAGGGATCAGTCCTTGGACCGTTCCTCTTTGGCCTTTACTTCTCAGAAGTCAAGGCCAATGTCAGTGGTCTCTGGCTGACTAAATCTGTAGATGATTGCAAATTAGGTGCTGTCATTGAATCGCACACTGACACAAATGTTCTGTAGGAGGAGCTGACACAGACAAACAACTGCTGTCCGAGTCATGGACTAAAACTAAATGCCAAGAAATGCATAATAGTATCCTTTGGAAAGTCATCCATCCCTGGTAACTATCATATTGACAACACACCCCTTACAGTTAACCCAGTAGTTAGGGACTTAGGGACACACATAGATAGTAATCTAGCCTTTGATCATCATGTGTCTACAGTGGAAAGGAAATCATTCTATGTTGCACAACTTATAAAAAAAAGGTATGGCATCTAAGTCCAAGGAAGTCATTGTTCTATTGTATTTAGCATTCATCAGACCTATCATTGAGTACAATGGCCCCTTTGCTATGTACCTATCCAGGCATATCCAACAATGGGAATGCTTACAAAGGTTCCTCACTAAAAGAATACAGGGCATAAGTAATATGTCCTATGCAGACCCCCCTCAAGGCCCTATCCCTGTATTTTGTCTCCTACAGGCTTTTGAGAGGAGATCTATGCCCAGCATACAGGGACTTGTCAGACCCTACTCTGATGGACCTCCTGCATATTCACAAAACAAACAGTACTAGAATTACCCATAGTAAAGACTTAAACCTTGCCTGTGATATAAATAGGACCTGCTGGAGGGATAGGTATGTATCACAGAGACTACCCTGTCTTTGGAACAGGCTCCTCAACCATGTGAAGCAGAGTTCCTCTCTAATCCAATTGAAGTGTAACTTGAACAATTGGAATGGAAACCAAAAAGTCATACCTGGTTTGGCACCTATGTTTCTAATGCAAACAGGTAACCTGTAAATTGTTCATCTCACAGGCCCATGCTTACGCTTATCAAGGGTATCAAAACTTGTCAGAGATTTTGGGTGCATTGTTAGGCTTAAAAAGGCCCTTGTGGTCATTAGCATACTAAACTCATATGAACCTATGAACCTAAATGTTAAGAACCAGGAAAGTATTTGACTGCTTTTTTGTTCATTTACACTTTGCCAACCAGATATGAACCTACTGGATCAGCAAAATCACTAAGGCAACAGTGTAATTCATATTATTGCTTCATATGCATTGCAAGTGTAAGAACTGAACTGGAATGAGACTGGAATGAATGTCTTTATCTGTTAATTTCCCAAACTTGTGCTGAGCAGGTGCCAGGTGCCATTGTCTCCTTTATGAGCAAATCTTCTTTTACCTTTCAGAATAAAGGCTGCAAACAAGCTAGTTCAGTTAAAAATGTTTTATTATGTACAGTGTTGGTAGATGTTAGCAATATCTGAATCAAATCTCAGGGTCTGTAGTTTATGCACTCATTATACTGTTTGTAAATCGTGTGCTCAGAATGTGATAATTACTGTCTCCAGTAACAGTGCTAATAATTATGTCCATAGTTTCTGCACTCATATTCCTATCATCTTGAATGATATAATTAATATTCTGGAATGCTGGATATTTGATCTGACTTCTGCACTCATTCTCAAGTGTCTTTCCAGACTCCTGAGGACTGCACTGCAATGACTTTCTGATTATCAGTCCAAACAAACTAACTAACTGTGTCTGAAATATCTCCTAAAATAGCAAATCCTTGTAAATTTCTACATGCCTCTTTAACCTTGGTTCCCAAGCCTTGTACCATACAAACACAATGTGTTTGTACTGAAAGTGCTGCACATTTTGTTCTTACCAGCATTTTTGACTGAAGATTATTTTCACTGATTGAAAGTGCATTCACTGAAATTGTATGCAAAGCTGCATTTCTAGACTTATGCAGAGAGAATACTGCATTTTTGTCTAACAAAATAAATTTAAATGAAACCTGATCCCACAACTCCTCCTGAGATACCTGAACACACAAAGGAATCTATTTCTGTAGTTACTTTAAAATATAAAATATAAAATATAAAATAAAGCCACAGGCCTAACCTTACATTGTCAAGACTATGCAAGGTCTATTCTACTAACTGTATTTACGTGGGATTTATTTCTTAACAATTGTCTCTGAAATCACTGAAATGAGATTTACTTCTGTAATTACTTTATAAATGTATTAATATGGTCTCTGAAGGATACTATAATGATCACTAGAACTAATATAAAATATTTTTTCTTTATCTGGCATTTTTTTGTACATTTTCTTAAATAATATGTATTGTTTTAGCCCAACAAAATGTAGTGTTCTATATTGTCATTTAACGTTTAATTTTAGTTGTTTTTCTCACTTGATACCATCCTGAAGAAATTCAAATACATGAAAGCGATCTATGTTAAAAAAGTTTCTGAATGTGGGTTGAAATGATTTCTAAGGAATTTTGGAGACTTGTGTTAACTTTTTCTTTTTTGACACTACAATGAAATGCTTTCAGGAAGTTTTAGAAATTATTAATGTATAATGTTTATTTTAACTTTTAGTTTCGTTTAACATGTCCTGGAATCACACAGCTTGAAGTAGGGCAGCACTATGTTGAATATCACACTGGTGTATGGGGGAGGGGGTATTCAGCTAATTGTCTTTTACAACAGAACTACCCTAGTAAACCACTCCCTTGCTTTTAAATATGTTTTTTAGCAGGTTTAAAACAGGTATATAAATTGAATGATGAATTTCTACACTTTATTCTGTTTTTTTCAACTACTATTTGGATCACTTGTTTGTGTGTTTCTATTAAAGAAGATTCAACTTGAACTAGCTTGTGATTCCCTACTTTCATTACTGGATTTATACCTTAGAAGGCTTTTAAAGAAAGTACTTCTACCACCTGTTATTAAGTGGGTTATTCATAGCATATTTTTATTAGGTGCATGAATGCTAAGGAACTCTAAGGAATCTTATATCTTTCACGCAGAGAAGTTTCCTCATTATTTGTTTTTGGACCCAGTATATTGATATACCGAGTTTGTGAGACTTTGTGGGACACCGGAGAGACTGTTTGTTTCAGTTAGCAGGTAAATAAACTTGCAGTTTTAATTTTGACCACTAGGTGTCAATTGAACATGTGTGGTCTGTTTAGGCTGAAGACTCTCAACTTTATGATTTAATTAGAACTGAGTAATTCTTTAATGTGTTATAGCTAAAACAATGAGTAAAAAGGTCAAAAAGGAAAACCAATTGGTTACAAAACACAAAAAGAAAAATCTAGCAATGCTAGACTTTCCACTGTGTGATACCTTAAACCTTTTGTATCACAGGCAACATGGGACATATGCAAATGATCCTTAAAGGATATCAGGTGATTTAGCTAAATGGCAATTCTGAATATCCAAGCTTTTTTCTTTTACTTTTAAGCATATTTATGGACAATTTCAGGCCAATAAAGCCCCAAACCCGTCTAGCTGTAGACATGCATGTTTATGCTTTCTTATGACATCATCAGCACAGCATAGGAGGAATGTTTGACATTTGGAAACACAGGGTTGTTGTAACTAACTGATATCCATAAACATTAGGGTGTTTACAAAATAGACGTTAACATTTACCTTCACTGTACATAATAAAACATTCTTAACTGAACTACAGTGTTTGCAGACTTTTTTATGAAAGGTGCAAGAAGACTTGGCCTATAAAGGAGAGACTGGTGCATGTTCAGTACAAGTTCTGGTAGTTAACAGATAAAGAAATTCATTCCAGTGTCATTCCAGTTTCTTCCAGTTATTTCCAGTTCATTCCAATATTCTACAGTCCTGTCTATTCAGCAAGAAAACATTTCATTTCTGGTTACTACTTGTCCACCTAGCTTGTTATACACGACCCTTTTATTTTATTTTTATTTTTTTATTTTACATTTTTTAACCGGGATGGTCCGACTGGACGAGGTCCATTTACAGCGGTGGCCCAGGGAGAAAAGCACCACTTAATTAAAACAACAAATAACAATAATGATATTATACATAGTGTAAAACCAATGCTATACTAGTAGTATTTAGTGAGAAAAGAAACAGTAAAAAAAAAATCAAGTCAGTAATATTTACATACGTACATTCTGCTTGTTGTGAAAAAAAAATGAACAGAGATTACAACAAGCTCCTGTTTGTCAAGGGATACCATTTGTAACAACCTTGCTTACTGAGGGTATGAAATGTGACAGAAAAGAGAAAGTGTGGAGGTAATAGATTTAGGACTATGTGACACATGGACCGAGCCAAGAACTTATAAGATGGGCCTTAAGGGAGTTTTTGGATTGTGTGGTATTTGATGCAGAAGTCAGAGATGGAGGGAGATCAATCCAAGTTTTTGCTATGCTGTGTGAAAGTAGAGCTTTACCTGCTGTGTTGTTAGCTGAAGTGACAGAGAGGAGTGATTTGTTGGCAGAGCGGAGTGAACGATTTGGTGTATAGTTAGTCAGTAACTGCCTTAGAGCTGGAGTTTTGTCAGGATGTTTTAGGTTGTTGTATGCTATGACAAGTTAGTTTCATAGTTTCATAGTTTCGTACTAGGCTATCTGCCCTGGGGCATTTATAAGCCTAGCCATAATGATGTGGCTTTCGCCACCCCATGTAATGGTACAAAAGTGTACAGAATAGATTTAGAATACTGTGCCTCTGTCTAGTAGTGACACAGTGAAGACCCCCTTACATAATAGAATTAGTTTACTGTGCCTCTGTCTAGTAGTGACACAGAGATGACCCCCGGGGTAAACCTACGATCTCCCATCCACTCGTCAAGATTTCTCTTGAAGAGAGTCAGTGAGGGGCTCTGCCTAACATGAACTGGGATTCTGTTCCAGAGTATGGGAAGCCCCTGAGCCACGAATCTGTCCCTCCAGCATGTCCCATTCATATTTGTGCTGAGGTTTAAATCTTTAGCTCTTGTGGTTCTGATGGATTTGGATTTTTTGATGTGAACATATATAGTAAAAGAAACAATTAAGCATCTTTTAACTCAAGTTTCATGAGCTTTGGTGACATCCCATAGTCAACAGAAACACTTTCCAATTATTACACCAAACACTGAAAGGGTGATGAGAGACTTAGGGACACAGGTGGACAGTGGTCTCACCATCGATAACCACATTGCCACAGCTGTCAGGAAATCCTTCTATATGGCACAGTTCATCACCAAGGGATTTTCATCCAGAAAAAAGGAAGTCATTTTCCCACTGTACTCATCCCTCATTAGACCCAGTATATAGTACAATGCCCCATTTGGTATGTACCTCACAAGACACCTGCAATAGCTGGAACGGACACAGAAATACCTCACTAAAAGAATCACAGGCAGTGATAGATTAATAGCTGTGGGAGCTCAAGCCACTGAAGTTGCTTAAGAAGTAAACAGTGATGGGTTCTAAATGGGGAATATTTTGCAAACTTGGTGATTTTGTTATAACAAGAATTGGGGCTGCATACATTAGTGTGGAAAGAAGGTGGGTTTGAGCTAGGGTGACCTGAGTCTGATCTGATAGAAAGTTTTTATGTCTGTATCGGGAACCCATTTTTTGTGTACCTTTTTTATAGTTTGAGACTTATGGATGTCAAAGTGGAGGTTGTTATCTATTTTGATGCCAAGGAGCTTGGTGTGGAGACAGGGTGAAATGACAATTCCATTATCGGAGGAGATAGAGAATGAGTGTGGAGTGTTTTTTGCTTTGTTTGGGGCAAATAGAAGTAGTTTTGTTTTATTGAGATTAAAGATAAGTTGAATATTAGTGATCCACCTTTCTACTGAGGAAAAAGATTCTTGGGTGAGGTGTGGTAGGGTGGTAAGAGATGGGGCTGAGCAGATTAGGGTGGAATCATCTGCATACTCTATGAGTGAGGCCTGCAGGGTAGAGGTATGTAGGTATTTATTAATACTAGTACCTATAGTTCTGTACAAGGGGGAAAAAATTTTCAGAGGGCATGTATATTAAAGTTCGGTAAGCAAGCTAAGGAGATCAAACATATTATTGACAATAATTGGAATATAGTTACAAGTGATGAGAATATTAATGATAAACTGGGGGTGAGACCATCTTATGTATATAAAACTGACAAAAATCTTAAGAGAATAATTGAAACAAGATCTAATGTATTTAACAAATACATACACCAAGGAAAGGGTGGAACCACCAAATGTGGACACTGCAACCAATGCCATAATATTATAGACAAGGAGAGCATTGTACTTCATAACATCATAAGAAGCAATATTAATTTTAGCAAGGGTAATTGTCAGTCACAGCATTTAATATACCTAGCCATATGTTCTTCTTGTCATTGTTTTTACGTGGGTAAAACAGACAGGAAGTTAAAAGATATAATATATGACCACTCGTATTGCATTAGGAAAAAAGATACTAATAATGCTTTGTATAGGCATTTAAATAACAGTTCAGGCTGTGAGTCTTTTCTATTTGGTATCTTGGAAGTGGTGAAACAGATCCCCAGGGGTGGCAATATTAAGGCACTGGTTGCAGAAAAGGAAATTAGGTGGCAAATCAGGTTAAATGCAGCCACACCCCCTGGTTTAAATGATTACATACCCACAAAACCTCTTATAAGAAATTAAATATCATAGTATAAAAAATTTGTTCTGGGATATATGTTGACCTCACATTTTTTCCAGTTATAGGTCTTGAACATATTGATATCTATTATATGTCTACCTAAATAGATAGGATTCATGAACCGTGCGCCAGGCGCACGCATAGCGTAGGCGCTACAATGCCAGATATGGCCGCCGAGCGATTCAGGTACGATCCAATCCCACGTGCACTACCGGCGTGTGCCTGAGTTGCGCCGCCTCCGGCGTAGGTATGTTAAACACCCCATGTGCGGTGTTGCACCATGCAAATGAAAGCATATAACGATCCACGAAGTGGCGCAGGCATAGCATAAGGGCACGGCAATGTAAACCAAAAAAAAACGGTTTACATATATCCAAACATGACATAGGAGTAATGGAAGGCTGTCAACATCAGGTATCATACTGTTGCAATATGCCAATGGCGAAAGACACCGAGAATGTCAAAAGAAAACATGCACAAAATGTAAATAATGACATAAATGGTATGTCCGCAGAAACCACAGCAGAACCCCAGGACATGTCCGCGGAAGGTGCGAAACAATGAAATAATATGACAATGTCATAAAAGAGCAGTATAATACACATCAGCTTCACAGCCACAATACACCATAGTATGCATGGAAAGCCACAACCACGGCGCAAGGGTTGCCAAGGAGTGGCGGCAGTGTTCGGCGCCGTAACTATGTATTAGTAGTCAATGCCATGCAAATGAGGCACATAATACTGAATCGCAAAACCCCCGCCGGCGTAAGGCTGCACCAAACGGCGCAGCGGTAATACACCGAGGAGTGGCCCAGAGGGAATACATGTCAACCGCAGAGGGGTGTGTCACTGTAGGAGGAAGCACATTGGAGCTCAGCAAACATGGGCTGTACAATGCACATCACAGCAGCAGGACCGGCGTGTGGGGAAATAGTTGCGCTGAGAGCACACAATGCACGCAGAGATGCATGTGCACGAGGATGACTACGTTCCCCTAACCCAGTCATGTGACGGCCACCCCGTCAACAACAATGGATACAGGAAGGTGATGCGGAGAATATGAGGAAATGCGGAAGCAGTGTAATTGGAGTCGTAATGAGCAATCAACACCAATCAACCCACGCAGGGCAATTGGCGGCAGCTGACAACTCTGCATGCAGAAACCCGCAAAACGGGATAGGAGAGGCAAAGTAGGGGAGGTAGCAGAATGCAAAGAGTGAAGAACCGATACAGCACAGCCAAGTAGAGAGGTAGCATAACGGCAGCGGCAGACAAAATGCATGATATGCCATGTCCCAGAAACGACACATGACAGGGCTCTGCAGGATGCAATCCAGGAAATAGAATGTGCAACGTGCAGAAACAGTAAGGTAAGGTCTAAAGCTAAACCAATGCAGGCAAGTGTAATGTAACACCAAAGGCAACAGCGTTGCAGTGCCAATGGTAAAACACGGAAGATAATCCACAGATACGGCCACACAGACACACCCAATGACATCACCGGGTGTACAGCACAACAGTATAAAGTGTGAATGCACACAACACACAGCCGCGTATTCCCAAACGCCGCACTTTAGGTGTAAACACACGGGGAACTTTTAAAATGCATATGTTGGATGCTGCCGTGGCTGTGATACATCAGCATGTGTCAGAGACAGATGGAGTTGCGGAGGAGGGTGCTGACAACTACCGTAGGCCTCAGAGGAGAAGGAGAGTGTTCAGACCAAAGGTAACCTACCAGGGGCTACAAGACCTGGAGATAGTAGAGCATTACAGGGTGGACAGGGACACGTTACAGCAAATAGCGGAGCTGTGCTGGCCACGCCTGAGAACAAGAAGCAACAGAGGGGAGCCCATCCCAGTGGACACAAAGGTATGTGTAAGCTTGCAAATACTGGCTACAGGTACCTTTCAAAGGCCAACCGGGAATATAATGGGCATCTCACAGGCATCAGCATCCAGGGTACTACACCAGTTTCTGGATGTCATGTTACGACATGCCCATGAGTACATATATTTCCCCAGATCTCAGGAGGAGTTGGCTAGCAATATGCGCCACTTCCACCGTGTGGCACAATACCCGAAGGTACTGGGTGCGATAGACTGTACGCACATACAAATCAAGTCACCACCTGGGGAGCAGGGTAGACGCTACATAAACCGCAAGGGATTCCCCTCCATCAATTGCCAGGTTGTGTGCAATGTGCAGGGCATTATCATGGATGTGTGTGCTGGCAGCCCTGGAAGCTACCACGACTCCCATATCTGGCATGCCTCACAGCTGTATCAGGTATTCGCCAGGGGGGACATCACACAAGGCCACCTTGTGGGGGATGCTGGCTATGCACTGGAGCCATGGATGATGACACCCATCAGAAATGCACACACACACATGCAAGAACGCCATAATGAGGCACAGGCACAAACCAGAATAATCATAGAGCGTGTGTTTGGGATGCTGAAATCATGGTTCCGGTGCTTGGATACATCCGGTGGAGCCCTGCAGTACTCTCCAGGCACATGTGCCCACATATTCATAGTATGTGCCATGCTACATAATATGATCCTGCGGAAACAGCTGCTGCAGGGACATAATGGTGAAGGGCCACAAAGCCCACCACAACTGCCAAGGCAAGCACAGGCACAGAGGGTTCAGTGCCATGAACACACTGTGCCAGCCCCAGTAGGCAGACGGAGGCGTACCCAATATGCCTATGCCCTGGCAAAGAGGGAACATATAGCACATACTCTGACAGCGTAGGCCCCATGGACTGACACCTCCCTACCTGCACACACAGTGAAATGGACGGCACACAAACATGGCCACCCATAATGTGTACCGTATGGGTGGTCCCATGTGTGACTCCAACATAGGCAGCACCCAAACACTGCACACCCAACAGCCAGTGGAGCATGGAACGCCAACACCTTAACCATACGCGGGTCCTACAGCAGACAGCGTTGCTGTATGCTGCCACGTTCGCCGCAAGGTGTATACATATGTACATATGTGCATACACAGATATGGAGATAGATATCATTACACACATAGAAATATATGTACACATACACATATATAAAGGACAACAGGTAAGACAGGGAATCAGAGGGATGCAAGGTGACAGAGAAGTAAGACGCAATATCTGTACATAGTAAACATAGTGAACGACAACCTGAGTATCCGGGAGGGTTGACAGAACAGGAAACGCCACCCATGGAAAGGTCAACCTACCTAAATGCATAATCGTGAGTCGGGATGATCGCCAGGCCACGGTACAGTAACAGTACATGTGCGGGTAATATTATGAGGATATGAGGGTGGAGGTAGACACCGCTGCCGGTGATGCGGGCAATGCAGGTACTGTGTGCAACCATCCCTGTGACAGCGGCAGTATGTGTATGTGTCCGGTGAGGGTGTCGTGTGTTCCGCTGTGCGAGTGTAATGTGTGTGCCACTGTAAAATGTGTATGTAGGTGCCATGTGACAGGTGGAGTGGAATAACATGTGTAGGCATACAGTATAGGAACCACAGGTGTATGTACAGCAGTACCCCCAAAGTAGTACTGAGAGCCCCTCCCTGGCTAGGCGCGTGGTGAAGTAAAACGATGCAAAGTGAAAATGTCCCAGAATGTGCCACAGGAATATAGCCAACATGAAATGCAAAGGACGTATGTACAAATCATGACCGTATGTATGACACCAATATGTTAATTGCAAAACGATACGGCAACGTTACACAGCAATAGTCATGTACCGCGGAAATACGCATGTGCTACCCCGGCACCGATCGTGGCTACGTATCGGCCCGTAAACACCGCTGTGTGTTCCACGAGTGTCAAACAAGCAATCACCACCCGAATAGGTGGCCACCGGTAGCATACAGGCCATCCCAAGTACAGGACCACAATGACTGTAAATATCCGGGACAAAATGCCAAGGGATAGTAGGCACGTACGAACAACCGCAGATATACTACCGATGTGATGGAGGAATACATGCAGGGAGCACACATGCAGGCGATACCGACACCAGACGACATCAACACAACCTACACTCCCAGAACAACAGACAGGTAACTGCCAGCTCCCCAGGCAGAGATGGAGCACACACACAAGCATACCGTGTATGTAGAAATGCAAGGCCCACAACCCGTACCCGTCACCCACAACCGCCGATATTCCCCATTGCACATATCAAAGGGATACAAGCCGCAATAGCAGCACAAACATACAGGCAGTCAATGACAGCGGCATAACCACAACATCTCACGTGGGAAACACTATCAGCAGCGGATGCATACCTGCATCCG
Organism: Protopterus annectens; assembly: GCF_019279795.1. NCBI lineage: Eukaryota > Metazoa > Chordata > Ceratodontiformes > Protopteridae > Protopterus > Protopterus annectens. The sequence continues at coordinate 1,143,958,068 of NC_056726.1, read as the reverse complement.
TTGTTTGAAGGAATACAAGAGCTATGTTACACATCCGAATGCAAAGGACAGGGACACCTACATGAACATAATACCATACCCAACACACAATCCACAGCTAACACCACTGCGAAATGTACCTGATGCCACACATAGCGGCTGCAGTTACACATAACATAACACAATACAGACCATCTCCACGAAGGTAGTGCAAATAACCAACGCCCAGGCGAGGAATGAACCATGCCCTAGTTACGATGCGTACTGTACGAATGGAGTAGATGCACAGGTGATATGCGCACAAGTACACACCGAGGAACAGCTATTGGTGTGATGAACTCACATGTCGCAGGTGACAACGGATATAAGGATGACTCCTAGGATATTCAAACCGTATGCTCATACCGAACAACAAATAAAAAACGGATCGAGTGAGAGACAACGCTATAGCGAGACTCACAACGGAAAATGGAAGGAAACACAGGAAAGGTATGTAGAACCCACGAGATGTACTGGTGTGTAACGCATGATGTGTATGACGAAGCTGCACTGTATGTGAACGGTGTTTGTAAGTAAGGATACTTGTCCATAAAGCGGAGAGTGGGGAAAGGTGGTTATGTAGTGCTATCCCGCTGAGCATACCAACGACTGTGGACACCGTGTGTACAGCAGTGGGACATCATGTACACAGCCGGGATAACACAAGGGCTGCCACAGGGGGGCATAACACAGAACAATGCCACCACCCACGCCGATGCTGGCAGTGGATGTCCAACAAGGAAGTGCCACAGCAGGGGATAGGACATGTATGTATACTGTCACAGCACACATGTGTATGGGCATATACCGTCGATGTCATACGTAATGTGCGCACGCGCACGTATGCCTCGCAGTAGGGGTTACTATGTCAACTATGTGTAATGTAAAGCTGTCATGGTGGATATGACAGACATCATACACAGTATCACAGGCATAGCATGCATAATGGAGGTATGGCCTAGTGTTATGTACACTAACAGGATATGTATGGCCTGTACATATGGGACAGAGTAGTAGCAGAATAGCCACTCGAAATGGAAGGAACACCAAGTAACCATGTCCAAACGATCTGTAGCAGGTGAAATGTGTGCAACAATGAAGTCCGGCAGGTCCATGTGTAAACACATGTGCAGTGTACACAGTAGTGTCACCTCCCCATGGTAGTGTCCACTGAACAGCAGAGGTGGATGTCAACTGCATGTCTACACAGTACTGCTGCTGTGGTGGTACCATGACTATATGTCACCCTATCAGCAAGGGAGCTATCACATGAACAGTGCCACAGTGTGTCCCTGTGGGATGTGAACAGGACCTACGTTCCACAGCATGGTGTGTGTTGTGTCTGCGGAAGCAACACAGAAGCTCAGGCCATGCAATGTGGAATGTGTGCACATATGCAGGAGTGCTCCATTCACCCCGCCCACTGCAATTGCCATGTACGAGTACTACATGCATCACTAATGCGGAGGACATGGCCCATGTCAGAGTAGATGACACCCCTGTGTATGTGGTACGCAGATGAGTACAGATGTGTTCCCCGTCTGTCATCCGCAGATGTAAACTGTCTGAGCCTGGTACACATCACGGCATGATAATGCCGTGCCATGTAAAGTCGTAGCCGTTGTGGAAGGTACACCACGAATGTGTTATTGTAACCCTGCCTGTGTGTAGATGTGTGTATGGCACAGGTACAATGGCTACCTATGTGCCAGCAACACACACAGTACAGATATGTGTGGCCCAGCAGATGTGTACCCATGCCACAGTGGAATATGGCAACCACAGCACCATGTGGGGCATGTGTGTGTACAGCAACCATGTACAATGTGATATGCATGTATGGGGACAGTATCCATGTCATACCCAGTGGATGACTGTTGCTATGCAAAGGTGATGTGCATGCACCATGTGTGATGTATCCTGACGCAATGACATCCACACGATGTATCTGCCACACTGACACCTGTACGGTTGTTATCAGTATAAGCTGGTGGAGCTACAATGGTGCCAGGTATGTAGATGTGGGATATCTAGGCATGGACAGTACTCTGTGACAGCATGTTGTGTATGTAAGCAAATAGTGAACATGAGGAGCCACATGACTGAGGACTGTGTAATGCCACATGTACCTGACATGTAGTAGGTAGCATGATATGCTTGCACCACTGTGTGTCCTGTCCAGGATTCATATAGCCTAACATCCTGAGACACAGGGTATGATGTGATGGTGGATGTGTACATTGCCAATACCAGAATGTGGAATGGTGCTGAAGGGCAATGTGGGGACAATGTCTGATCTGTTACCCTCTGTACCACACCAACCACCCATGCAATGGTATGACAGGTGGCCAGCATGTGTATGTGGCGTGCTGTGGCACACAGAGGCCCAACAAGGGTGCCAGTAAAGGCATGGAGGTCATCAATGAGTGTGCGAAGCACGGATGTGAGGTCGTGCCCCAGTGCCATACTGAATGGTCCTGTCATGGGTGTACGAATGCAGCCCCACACGTGCAATGCAGTACCACCCATGTGTAGTGCAATAGATGCTGTAGTGTGGTGGTCAAGGTACACAACGTCCAAGAACAGGCTAGCAGTTAATTCAGTGGGCTGCTGTGGAGACACATACCAAACAGGTTGGCGGGACATAACAGCTAGGGAGATCGGAAGGTGACATTGGGACAGTGTCTTAGGACATAATGTGTGCATGGCAGTACCATGCATGTGTCCACAGGGACACTGCGATGTCCATGTATGGATTGCAACCCTGTAGTGAGTGAGAGTGTGTATTGTTGGTAGGTACACCATTGCCTGGCATGTTGCCAACAACATCTCAGTCAGCAATGCCTGGGTGACTGTTGTATGCTACATCGAATGTGGATGTAGTCAAGCAACACAGACATACCATCACACTGCCTGAGGGCCCACACTGCAATGTGCGGCAGTCATGTGTAGGTAGCTAGCCTTGGAGCATGTGATGGACCACGAGGACCCACCATGGCTGTCAAGTGATGCACCCCACACATGTGAATATACCCACCGTGCAACAGCCTGCACATGTGCCCATACAGCAGATGTGCATGGAACATGACTACCACCATGGCGTCTGTGAAAAGGCCAGTACCACCATGTCTCTGTGTGGAATAGCATGGTCCCTACCATTGCGTACATGTTGCGGAAGTGCACTGTGATATGTGTCAGCATAGTCACGTACACTGTCCATCTGCCGGGGTGCCATGCCATTAACCACCCCCATCAGCAGACGTCAGTAGTACCGGCTGTAGAGCACATGTACCATGTATGCTGCGATGGGTGTGTGTCCAGGGTGTGGCTAGCAGGGCCGTGAAGCATATATGTTCATCTACCAGAGGGGGGATATCCCCAGGTTTAACACAGCAGACACATGGAGGTATGGTGCATGCCGAGGGTAGTGTAGGTATGGTATTTGTTGTGTAATGTGTCACCCAGCTAGGTGGAGTGCATGGCCAAGCATGTGTGGGTACATGGGAGTCCATACTAGGGAAGTGTGGGTTGCTGTCAGCACATGACAGTAGCAGCTGTCCGAGGTGCAATGTACAGTATGACAACACAGCCAGCATGTAACCTGTGGTGTACAGTGTACTCTCTGTTGCGTGTTACAATGTGTCTAGCGGTCACAAACATGGGTATCTGAACATGGAGTACCTACGATGCATTGTGTTCGGAAAATATACAGTATGTGTGTAAAACATTGTGTGATGTGGGATCCCCTCACCTGTGTGTGTTGCAGTCCAGGTATGTGCCTGGGAGGTATGATCCGTGTACAATCTGGACTGGCAGGTGTGCTGTGCAGAGCATGGAGGCAGGTCCCAGGCACTGCAGATAAATGTCAGGCGTGCACTAGTGTGTGCCTTGCTTGTGTGCAGCACAGTGGAAGGTGCAAGCATTGTCCCACATTACTGCATGCCGTGCCTGCCTGTTACAGCCCTGCTGGAGACAGACATGTGACACCGCCACAGAGGCAGCATAGCATGTGAAGATGTACATGTGGGCTCCACACCCTAGGCAGATGTCCGCAGGTCATGTGTGCCACAGTAGTGTGGTTGACCATGACTGTCATACTGGTCAGATACCACATGCCTGTATAAGTACAGTATGAGCATAGTCAACAGTCGCAGTGACAGAGTAGGCCAATGTACAGTATCCTTGTGTGCAGACCACTGCCTACTGTACACCTGGCTAGACACACACCCGGAGGGTGAATATACGTTTGAGCCATCACATGTCCCAGTCCACGTAGCCTGTACAATGCCATCACAGGGTGGTCACAATAACGTGTGGTAAGACAGACATGTTGTACCAGGTGATGTGTCATGTGTGCATATGTTGAGTTGCACAGCCGTTCACACATCCGCAACATATCGGTGCATGATGTATAGTGTAACATGATGTGTGGAACTGCACTGTGATCCACAACAGGGTCATCTGAGACAGGTGTGTTGTGAATGGTGTAACCCATGGTCACGGGATACACACTGGTGCTGTTGGCTGCCATGCTGGGGGCCACCAGTGGTGCCTGCAGTGGTCATACAGACATACTGCACACAGTGTTCTGGCAGGAATGTCCATTGTTGTGGATGATGTGTTGCTACGTGAAGGTAGGTGTGTGTTGTGAATGTTACACATCCAGATGTGACCATCAGGCGCAGTCATGGTCGTCGACAGCATCACACACATCCACAGCGGTCAGAACCCTGTCCCCAGAATGGGTGTCAGCCACCCTGGTACTGTGTGACGTATGTGCAGATGGCAGAACACCTCCCACTGGCTGGATAACAGTGTCAGCTAGGACGGCTACGTGATGGCTAAAATACGCCGTGATAATGTACAATGCTGGTATCCCAATGAAGTACCTGGAATCACACACAGTATGCCATGGCTGCCATGTAAACCATGTACAACAATGACTGTGTGGCAGACACAAACAATGCGTAGACATGTTGAACATGCACACATGAGAACACCCAATGAGGTATGTTGCACATATCAATGTACAACTGTCATCTATGGCCATAGCATGGATGCAGACGCATATGCCCCACAGGCAGTACCACGCCATGTAGGTAGGAGGCATTGCACGTGTACATGTGACAGTTGCTGTACTGCAACATGTCCTGCATAGCCATCATGTAGGGGTAGCAGTGGTACGTGACTGTCGGACATGCCTGTACATTTGACCATGTCCCACAGGATATGTGTTACGTGTGTACAACATGTGTTGTGCTGTCATCAAGCTGTGAAGTGTACGACTGCCAGTGTACCTGTGTGACATGTTCTGCGATGGGTGCAAAGGCACGCAGTACTGCATTGCATGCCCACATGCCCCACACAGGTGCATAGCCTGAACATACAATACAAAGAGGGTGTTGGATGATAGCAACTCACAAGAGGAGATGGGTACGGGTGGCAACCCACTACCACCTGTTCGGGTACGGTGTGCATGTCTATGACACATTAGCACCCGAGAAGCTAGCGGTACAGCAGTACAGGGTTGCATGCATATATGTTCACCAATACCCCTGTGTGTCCCACCACTGGCCCGTGGACAGACAGTCACCAACACAATGTGCAGATTTGATATGTGCACAGCACATCACTGATGGCTACTACAGAACAGGCTTACTGTGTAGACATGTGCACAGTAGGTCTGCACCAGCCACACTCAAACACATTATGTGCCGAACCACACCAATAGTCTAGCCCATGCCACAGACAGATGTGCATGCATCTGTGTATGTACGTCTGGGAATGTCTCCGGCATAGCAGTATAGCTGTGTCAGTGTTGCGAACAACATACTGAATGGGTCGTATGTGTGAGGGGTGCGTCATACGTGTATGGTCAGATCTACGATACCATCAGTGCCCCTGCTATGTGAACATCCCTGTCCCCATACATGGATACCTATGCTGTGCCCAACACCACGTTCCCCGTGGGAGGGATGGCGCTGTGCGGTGCACC
>NC_056726.1:1143909183-1143951555 GCF_019279795.1 Protopterus annectens | reverse complement strand
GATTTGGGGGGCAGCTTTGGACATGGCCTTGTATGTCAGGCACATGTCACCTCTGAGCAGATGGTATGCAACTGAATAGAGCTGGAGTTTCTTCAATCTGGCAGCATATGACAGATTTTGGAGTCCCTTTATCCTTTTGGTGAGGAACTTTTGGGGTCTCTCCAATTGCTGCAGATGTCGGGCGAGATACATCCCGAATGGGGCATTGTACTCGATCATTGGTCTGATAAGTGAAGAGTACAGGGAACAATGACCTCACTAGATCAGGATGTGAATCCCTTCATGATCAGGTGGGCAATGTAGAAGGTCTTTCTAACCACTTTAGCAATGTGAGTGTCAAAAGAAAGGCCACTGTCAACCTGGGTCCCCAGGTCCCTGATAACCTCTTCTGTGCTTAGTGGATTGCCACCTATATGGTAGCTTGGGGTTACCTTGTTTTTCCGAAGGGTATGACTATACATTTTGGCGTTTAACTTCAGGCCATGGCTCTGGCACCAGCTATCTGTTTCCGTGAGTCCCTTCTGAAGGATATCCGTGTCCGATGCACTTTCCACTATGGCGCCCAGTTTGCAGTCGTCTGCAAACTTTGTCAGCCAAAGTCCTCCCATGTTGGCCTGTACTTCTGAGAAGTAGATGCCGAACAATAGGGGCCAAGGACCGAGCCCTGTGGGACACCACTTGTGACCGGCTTGGAGTCTGACATAGCACCAGCAACTCTAACCCTGTGGGTTCTGTCCTTAAGCCAGTTTGCAACCCATCTTGTGACATATGGGTTTACATTTAAGCTGGTAAGTTTTTCTACAATACCCGAGTGGGGTATTGTGTCAAAAGCCTTTGCAAGTTCAAGGTAGGCTGTATGGACTGCCTTTCCCTCATCAATGGCCTTGGTGACTGTTTCGAAGAAGTCGACCAAGTTCAAAAGGCATGATCTTCCCTTGACAAAGCCAAACTGGGTCGGGTCCAATGTCTGCAAGTCCCCTATATCTTTGTTTATGAGCTCCATTATGATCCTCTCCATAGCTTTGCAGACTAGACTTGTTAAGCTTATGGGGCGCTAATTACCAGGGTCCATAGAGGCACTACCTTTTTGGAGTGGGACCACAGTTGCCGTACGCCACTCCTTGGGCACGTATCCTGTGGTAAGGCTGAGATTAAACAGCTGCCTTATGTGCGGGTTTAATTCCTCATTTAGCTCGTGTAGCACACAGCTGGGGACACCATCCGGTCCCATTGATGCTGTGTTTTTAGCTTTAGAGAAAGCAGCTTTCACCTGCGCATTTGAAATGTCTGGGAGGCTACAATCCGCTGGGATAGTTATCTCTCATTTAGTGGGGAGAGGGTGAAGTTTGCACTGAACCTGTCTGCCAGTATGTTGGCAATGTCTGTGGGTTCAGTGATTTTTGTATCATTTTGGACTAATTCTGAGCATATCTGGGAGTTTCCACCCAGGTTCCTAACATATCTGAAAAAGGCCTTATGATTGTCCTTTGAATCCATGGCAATTTTTCTCTCAAAATTGGCCTTAGTTGATTTTATGAGTGCTCGTATTTTTTTACTAATAATGATCAGGGGTGACTTCCCTTTTATGGATTTTGTTCTATCATGTAATAGCTTTCTCCTCTTATTGTAAAGTTTGTTAATGGCTGGGGTCCACCAGACTGGATGTTTGCCCTTTGTGGAAAGAGTCTTGGTTTTATTTGGGATTGCCTGATCCATGCAGTCCTGGAGGTGTTCATAGAAGGCATTTGTAAGGGCTTCTGCAGCTTGGGTTGTGGTTTCCACTGGCTCAGGGGCCTTGAAGGATGCCACACCAGTCTTGAGTAGTGTGAAGTTTGCTTTAGAGAAGTTCTTCACTGTGGTCTTTTTTGTTTGGGGTGGGGGCGGGATGTGGATTTCAAGTGAGATTAGTTTATGATCAGATCTCACCAATGAGGGATATACTTCCGGTGTGGAGCATTTTGTCCCCATGTTTGTGATAATGAAATCTAGTATATTTTCTCCTCTCGTGGGAACAGTGACTAGCTGTTCCATGGCATTTGAATTTATGAACTCCAGGAACCATTGGGCTAGAAAGTTAGGGCTTGAGTAATGTTCCCAGTCTATATTCGGTAGTTGAAGTCACCCAATATGATGGTGTTTGGAGATACATTTATACCCTCCAGTGTCTTCAGGAAGGCTGTGTGGGGTTCCTGAGTTTGAGAGGGTGGCCTGTAGCATGCTACAATTTGTAGAGCAGTTTTGCCTATGGTTAGTTGCACCTGGATGGTTTCAAGCTTTGCATTGCCACCAACCTGGAGGTGTGGGTATCCTTTATGAATATGGATACACCCTCCTTTTGTGGTATGGTCCGGGTTTTGGGGCGGAGCATGATATGAGGTAAAACCTAATAGTGCCGGGGTGCTCTCAGGAGCCTTGAACCAGGTTTCAGTTACAGCACAGACATCGATGTTCTCCATACTGAGAAGGGCCTCGAGTGCATGCATTTTAAGATTTAGACTTCTGGCATTGAGCAGCATTACCCTCAGTTTCTTCCCATTTTTGTTTTCTAGGGTGGTAGGTTTAGAATTTGAGCCTTGCCTAAAATTCAGATTTTGGTTGTCAGATTATCAGCCTGGATGTCTTCTGTTCAAAGTTTACATATCCTGCAAGTGTCAGCATGTGTTATCACATGTTCTTAATTCCAACCACACACCAAAATCACACCATAGATGACCTGATGATACAATAAATTGTGCCAGGTCTACGTACCATTTGTGATGAGAAACTTTGTGTGGTGTGATATACTGTGTGTGTGTGTGTGTGTGTGTGTGTGTGTGTGTGTGTGTGTGTGTGTGTGTGTGTGTGTGTGTGTGTGTGTGTGTGTGTGTGTGTTTTAGTACCCTATGATGAACTGGCATCCTATCCAGGATTATTTTTTCTGCCTTGTGCCACTGAGTGCTGTAATTGTTTGCATCTCCCCCTCTGACCTAGAACTGGATTAAGGAGGTAATCAGTGAATGAAAGGATTTTTATTACTGTTTTAGTTTGCTGCTTTGTACTTTGGACTTCTTTTTATTTGTCCTTTTGAGCTAGATGTATGTTGTGAGGGAATGAGAATGATGTCCTGTTTTGTTGACTTGGTTTATTTGATATGTTACTTATTATCATAAACTCATGTTTGTGCATTTCTTTTTATTGCCCATAGGTGGACATAAAGGAGGGGATTTTGCTTTATGTGACAGAGAAATACCTTATAGCTTTTATGCTCACTGCATATCTGATCTGAATACACTATGTAAGAGATGGCTGAAGTAGCAGCAATTTATACCATAGCAATAATACTCCTTTTTACTGTGTCAAATAACAATGCAACCAAAATATTGTTGATTTACTGAATCAGAATTTCAATTTTTTTTTCAATTCTGTCTTTAAGGTATTGGAAAGCAAATAACCCAGATAACTGGTCTCCTCCAGGAATTACTCAGACTGAGGACTGTGTTGAATTGGTGAAAGATGATGGCATGACTGGTTGGAATGACTGCAACTGTGCTTTTGGTCGACACTGGATCTGCGAGATGAGAATGAATTGCTGAAGTCTACTTCTGTTTAAAATATGCATGCTGATGATCAGAAATGCTGCTTATAGGCTGTTGCACAAATAGTGCCTCTAATTTACTAAAACATTCATTATCTTACTGACAATGAATAAAGGTTATACCTGTACTCCCTTATACTCTACTAAAGCATTTGTTAGCTTAGTGACAATGGAAAAAGGCTATACCTGTAGCCACCTTATTACCCTTTGCTTGAAGCATTATCAGACAGAATGTAAACTTCATTTAACTAACCTTCTTAAAAGATCAGTTGCGATTTCATCTTTCTTAAATATCCATTTAAGATCACTTAATACTTTTGAACAGGAATTCAGCAAATGACCTAAGAGGCTTGCCATGGAGCATTCTTTGACATGCTTTTCCTCTGTATCTCAAAATGCAACATATTTGAATCTGATTATGAGTATCATAAATGTTTAGGGACAACCCCCAGATATGAATACTAACATACAGTTTTCAACTGAAAAACTACTTAATTTGTTTTCTAAGCAGGCACTCCATGGAAATGTTGATTACTTTATTGACTAAGGAAAAGTACCTTTGGTTTAATGAGCTAGGTCTCATTCAGAGGAATCAAGCATATTGCTTCATCCTAAATATGGTAAAACTATTCTCAGCATTATCATTAAACATGTCTTGCTTTTCCTTGAAGTTAGCTGTTACCATTTGCTAAAGACAGGTAGGGAAATGTAATTATATGTGCCCCAGGTATTCAATTTTTGTAATACTCTATTGCTCTGTCTGCTAAGAAATTCTATTTGTTTATCTAATAAAGTCTCTGTAGCTCAAGTTTTCTAGGATAATCCAAGTTTTGTGTGTAAATTTATTTCCTGACAATAAAAGCTCAACATTTTTCTATCTATTTTTTGTCTTGTTTGTGCTTAAATTGCTAGTCATAGACGTACTGTATATTCTGTAGTCTGGAATCCATTTCAAAGTTTCCAGACATATTGAAGATATTTATTCAGGATACGGATATCTAGACTGCAGTACTGTACTTCCCACAGGAATGCTGTTCTCCTTCAGCAAACAGAAGAACATTTGATCCAGTACAAAGCACAAGAACAAACTAGATATATGCAAATCTGCTTGTATGCAAATCATAATGAAGTTGCCAAGCAATCACACTCACCCACTCACACCTAAACAAATAAACAGATCCTAAAGATGTACAAGCAGACAAACAAAGTTGGGAAAGCAGAGGGAAATATTTAAAGTTTATTCCTGTCTGCTTCTACTCACAGCTCTTATTAAAATACCTTTTTATAAACAGCATTCCTTAATTAATGCATGCAATGCACTGGCTTTAGATATGTGCAAGTTTTAATACCATACAACTGCAAAAGGATTAATAAAGAGGAAATTGAAACAAAACCTTTTAAACATCTAAGCATATAGTATTAGAAAAATAGTCAAGAATGCAGTTTAAATGGAAGTATGTTTACTGTAGTTACTTGAACTGAGTATTTTAATCTTTTTCTGTATATACTGAACACTGTGTTTTACATCTTGCTTGCCTGGTAATTAGACAGTATTTTCTAAAATGTAGAATTAGGTCTGCTTTTGATAATGTGTGATCACACAATGAACTAGAATGGAATAGAGCACATGGAATAGAACCCACAGCTTTCTGGTCTTCCAGCACCAAATGCAAGTGTACTACCTGCTGCACAACTGATACTGCTAAACTTTAAACGCAAAGCACCAAAACCATATATTTATTTATTGTTTGTCTGTTGGGTTAGTCCTACTAGGTTAGTAGCTTTGTTTGAAGGGACACCCTCGGTGGTGTTCAAGCTATTACAGAAAATTTGGATAGGACATCGGGAAACTTCCCCTGCTCAATTAGTGTACAGGGATGCAATTTGCAGTTATGTCTTTTGCTTTTGGTTTGGAGAAGCAAGGAAGCAGTATGGAGGAGGATAGTGTGAGTGATAATGAAATCAGATGGACAGAAGGAGAAGTGATGATGAAAGCAGTCAAGCCTTCAGAAGAAAATGTATTTATGGAGATCACTATAGCAGAGAAGCGGAAGAAGAAGGAGGCTATGGCATTTCAGGAGGAGTATGGTACAGAGATGTTATATCAGAAAAAGTTATTTGAGGGTGAAGGAGAGTTGCAGGTGGAATGTATTGTTACAAACCTCAAGTCGGGTGGGTTGTGGGCTGTATATTTAAAAGACTTGATTGGTCAAAGTGAAGCAGAAAATGAAAAGCAGCATTGTGGGGAGAAATAATGGATGGAATACAAGAAGAGGAGGTACAAGAAATAATGTTAGTAAAAAAAGAAATGATATGCACAATCTGTGGAAGATGGAGAAGTAAAAAAGGATCAAATTAAACTGGAAGTGAGAAGAAAACACTGAGTAAGAATAAGTAGTAAAACAGAAAAAAAAATGGACAGGTATGCAATATGGGACAGTGTCATGTCATCACTGGGTGTTGAACCCAGAGAGGTAAGAACATTTATGTGTATTAATAAGGGCTCTTTCTGTGACATTTTTTTTGAAGAGACACACTATATGGAGAAATTTTTAGAGCAATATGAAAGAACAAATAATGATAATCCATTTAACCCATATATAATACAACCATTTAACAGAGAAGCAAAATGGAGAATGTGCACACATTTCATACAGAAGTTGAAAGAGACAGTTTGACAAACTATTTAAAAACTATGTGTTGATAAATACTGGACATTACAATGATTTATGACAACAGAGGTTTATGGACTGGGAATGTGAAGTGATATTGCAAATGCAAAATGAAAAAAAAATAATACATGTGCCTAGTGTAATTAATGTGGAATGGAGCTGGGGTTTGTTGAGGTACTGGAGACAACTAAAGACATGTTCTTCTGTAGCAAAATGACAATTTAATTAATAATTGTGATGAAAGAACATGTTTTGTTTGTGGTAAAGTTGGTCTTGAAGCAAAAATTGTGAACTGAAATGTATTAAATGTGAAAAGGTAGGACATTCATGGATGGATTGTGATGTAAAAGAAAAGAAAAGAATACACAGGAAAAGAAGGAAGCCATTATAAATGAGGTTGTAATAGAAGATAATATAGAAAAATTAAAAAAAAAATAAAAAGGAAAATAAAAAAGATACTGTCGTGAAAATAAAGGAAAACATAAAGGACGAAGTAAAAAAATAGAAGAAATAAGTAGTTCAAAAAAAGAAGGAGAAGAGAACTAGATGTGAAATGAAAGCAGAAGAAATTATATTGGAAAAATAGTGAAAGATAGAAAACACAAACTTAAAAATACAGCAATAGAAGAAAACAAGAAAGGAAAATGATACAAAATAACATAATAATTATTAAAAAGTTTGAATCTTAGCTATAAACTTAAACAGTATCAAGAATGCAGGAAGAAGACTTGGGTATTAGAGTGGTGTAGTTTATTGGGCACGGATATTATAATATTAACAGATATAAGAATTTTGGCAGAAGAAGAAAGAATACAAGTTAATGAACTATGACAAAGAAAAGTAACATGGAATATAGAAGAATAAAGATGTTCAGCAATAGAAATTCTTAGTAAAGAAAATATATACATTTTAGATTTTAAATTACTAATTCTAGGAAGAATGTTAATAGGTGTAAAATGGAAGAATCATGTATACAGAATAGTGGCATTATATGCATATGTTATATAAAAACAAAGAGAAATTATGTTTAAGAAAATTCACCATTATGTTAGTGTCAATATGCAAATTTTATTAGTAGGAGATCTGAAACGAAGGAGCAATGTCAAAGTTGTTTTGGAAATTATAAAAAGTGGTAAAATGTATTTATGGCATAGTAAGCAGTGGATGAATAAAAGAGGTAACTTGAAAACAGAAATTGACTAGTTTGTCTTATCAGACATTTTAAAACATTTCATAAAGGTGTAAAAATTGCAGTTTTTTAGATCATGTAGCAATCTGGGTAGACGTTCAAGATAAGGAAGGATATATATTAAAATATCTAGATTAATTAAAAGATTAAATGAAGCAAAATTTAATGACGAGATGATAAGAACAATTTTATAATTATGGTTAGATCATATAAATATGATTTTTTTTGCAAAACTTGGACAAGCTGGTTGATAACTTTAAAACAGAAATATAAAAAAAGTTTCTAGAATGGCAAAGGATTTTTGTAAATATAAAGCCATAAATAATCAAATGTTTAGAGATATAATAAATAATAACAAAGGCAAAAAATAATAGAAATGGACTGATACAAACAAGGCACGGACTGTTTATTAGCGCAAGTGCTTTCGGCCGAGAAAATACCCAGCCTTCTTCAGACTAAACCTGCTTAACACACAGCTGCCTATATATATATGCTACAACAGAAAACAAATTGAAATGTAATTAATTAATTATCCAATCAAGGTTTTACAAAAACAATTAAAATACTACACTAATACATTATTTTAAAACATTCTTTTAAAAAGTGTGGAACAAATCAAGTCCACCTACTCGGTTGTTCCACATTTCTCCTCACCATACTGTAAATTTTCATTGATCCATAGTTAAACTAAACTTAATATACTTACTTTTTTTAACCTAAATAGATAAAAAAACTAACTAATACAAAAATGGATGAGTAAATAGCATGTATTGCCACATATATAAATCATATAAAGCATTAAAACTTATTACAAATGATACGTATTATTTCCTATTAACTAATATACGTAACAACTTTCCTAAAACTAATACCTTTAGGGATGTAACAACAGTATCAAAATAAAATACACTCATCACTTTTGTCATTATCTAAGCAATGCTTTTAACTTGAGAATGCATTTAATAGAAGCATAATCATTCAAACCCGGGGGGAGATGTGCAGATGTTCTAATCTGCCAGAACACTTCTTGTTCTTCCAGGTGTAACTGCCAAGGGCCACCCCTAATATCATTTTTAACATGATGGACCACGGTGAATAGAAAAGAATGTTCTGGATGTTCCAAACTATGTCTAGCAAGTGCATTAGTTAAGTCCTTCCTCCCTATGGCATACAGATGTTCATAAATTCTTTTCCTTAATTTCCTCTCAGTTTTGCCTATATAGAAGGAAGGACATTTCTCACATAAGGCAATATATACCACCCCACTGGTTTCACAATTATAATTACCATTAATAAGATGTATTTTCCTGGTAACATTGATTTTATTCCCAGGAAAAATATATTTATATTGGGGGCACATGCCACATTTCCGCATCCCAGCGACCTTTTTAGTTTTAACTATAGTTGTCTCAATTAAATTCTTAAGGTTAGCACCTCTTCTATATGTGAATTTTGGTTGTCTTCCTACTACTTTAACTAGAGCTTTGTCTTATAAAATAATACTCCAATTCTTGACTATTATTTCCCTAATAACATCATGGTCCATACTATATGTGAACACAAAATGAATACTAGATGATTCAATAGTTATCATATTTGTAGTATCATTCTTTGATCTTTGCATCATACCACCCCCCAACAGGGGCCAAAAATGCCCAGTTTCTCTTTTAACCTGTACTTCGTGCATAATCCCAATAATCAAACTCTCGGGATACCCTCTACAAGAAAACATTTTACTTATGTTCTCACAGTCCTCAATAAAATCATGATTATCTGAGATCATCCCGGCAGCTCTAACAAACTGCCCCTTTACAACACTTCTTTTTTGGTGAAAGGGATGGCTGCTGGTATAATGGAGATAGCTATTTGAATAAGTTGGTTTTCTATAAATCATAGGTTTAAATTTGTTATTAACTTTATCTTTACTAATTTTCACATCTAGGAAGTTAATTTCCTCAACTCCTATGGTGTAAGTAAACTCTAAGAAGTCAGTCATTCGAGAAATACTGTCTATGAAGTCAGGTATCTGCTTTTGGGACCCTTTCCAGATAAAACACATGTCATCTTGGTATCTAGTATACCAAGTGACACATTGTTGATACATTTCATTATTAAACAACCAATTACATTCCCAGTATGCCATTACGCTGTTTGCAAAACTGCACCCACAAGGTGACCCCATGGCTATCCCTGTTTTGGAGAAAAAATTGGTTTTTAAAAACTAAAAAATTGTTAAATAATACCAAATCTAGTAGGGTTTCAACGAGATACATCTGTGCACTAGTAGCATTTTTAAGCATCATAACATTTTTTGTCCACTCAATACCCAATTGGTGGGGAATAACAGTGTATAGATCTTTCACATCCACTACTAGAAAGATATAATCAGAGTTATATTCAATTTTATTTAAATTCTCCAAAAAATTCCAGGAGTCCTTGCAAATTTGAGGTTCCCCCTATATTAAAGGTTTAAGGATGCCATCTACATATTTGACACAAGCGCAGGTGATAGATCCTCTCCCATCCACTATTGGCCTAAATGGAGGATCAACTAAATTTTTGTTAATTTTCGGAGTGCCAAATATGGTGGGAATCTTTGGGGCTGGCATGGAAAAAAATGGAAGATGTCACAATCGATACTACCTTCCAGAAAAAGGTCATCCAGCACTCCCCTGATTTTCTTATAGGCTGCATGGACCTCATTTAAACTAGAATTCAAATAAGTATCTGACTGTAAGTGGTTCAGCATCTTATTTTCATAGAAATATTCATCCATAAAAACAAGACCCCCACCCTTGTCTGGCTTCATGACTCTAACTTTACATTCAATGAGTAGGGAAATTAAATCTAACTCATTTTTTGAAATATTGCTTCTCATCCTCCTAGTGTGTTTATTAGTATTCAATCTGGCCCTTAGATCTATGTCACATAACTTTTCGAAGGTGTTTAACACCCCATACAATGATGGATTAAACACACTAGACACTCTGTAGGTATTAAGAAGTGCAGGTGTATTCCCTAAAGAAAATGCCAAATTCAACTTCCGAACAAATAACTTCAGGTCAATAATAGTTTTAGCAAGTTAACCCTTTTTATCTGGGATAAAAGAAAGTCCTTTTTAAAAAAAGTCAATCAAGGGTTGCTCAACAGTTAAAACAGTAAAATTGTAGATCTTAAAATGCCCTTGTTGACTCATAAGGACATTAGGTCCTATTATTGTAGGGAATATTTTTTTTTTAAGAACCAATTTTTTCTCCAAAACACAGGGATAGCCATGGGGTCACCTTGTGGGTGCAGTTTTGAAAACAACGTAATGGCATACTGGGAATGTAATTGGATGTTTAATAATGAAATGTATCAACAATGTGTCACTTGGTATACTAGATACCAAGATGACATGTGTTTTATCTGGAAAGGGCCCCAAAAGCAGATACCTGACTTCATAGACAGTATTTCACGAATGACTGACTTCTTAGAGTTTACTTACACCATAGGAGTTGATGAAATTAACTTCCTAGATGTGAAAATTAGTAAAGATAAAGTTAATAACAAATTTAAATCTATGATTTATAGAAAAACAAATTATTCAAATAGCTATCTCCATTATACCAGGAGCCATCCCTTTCACCAAAAAAGAAGTGTTGTAAAGGGGCAGTTTGTTAGAGCTGCCGGGATGATCTCAGATAATCATGATTTTATTGAGGACTGTGAGAACATAAGTAAAATGTTTTCTTGTAGAGGGTATCCCGAGAGTTTGATTATTGGGATTATGCACGAAGTACAGGTTAAAAGAGAAACTGGGCATTTTTGGCCCCTGTTGGGGGGTGGTATGATGCAAAGATCAAAGAATGATACTACAAATATGATTACTATTGAATCATCTAGTATTATTTTTTGTTCACATTTAGTATGGACCATGAAGTTATTAGGGAAATAATAGTCAAGAATTGGAGTATTATTTTAGAAGACAAAGCTCTAGTTAAAGTAGTAGGAAGACAACCAAAATTCACATATAGAAGAGGTGCTAACCTTAAAAATTTAGTTGAGACAACTATAGTTAAAACTAAAGATAAGGTCGCTGGGATGCGGAAATGTGGCATGTGCCCCCAATGTAAATGTATTTTTCCTGGGAATAAAATCAATGTTAACAGGAAAATACATCTTATTAATGGTAATTATAATTGTGAAACCAGTGGGGTGGTATATATTGCCTTATGTGAGAAATGTCCTTTCTTCTATATAGGCAAAACTGAGAGGAAATTAAGGAAAAGAATTTATGAACATCTGTATGCCATAGGGAGGAAGGACTTAACTAATGCACTTGCTAGACATAGTTTGGAACATCCAGAACATTCTTTTCTATTCACCGTGGTCCATCATGTTAAAAATTATATTAGGGGTGGCCCTTGGCAGTTACACCTGGAAGAACAAGAAGTGTTCTGACAGATTAGAACATCTGCACATCTCCCCCCGGGTTTGAATGATTATGCATCTATTAAATGCATTCTTAAGTTAAAAGCATTGCTTAGATAATGACAAAAGTGATGAGTGTATTTTATTTTGATACTGTTGTTACATCCCTAAAGGTATTAGTTTTAGGAAAGTTGTTACGTATATTAGTTAATAGGAAATAATATGTATCATTTGTAATAAGTTTTAATGCTTTATATGATTTATATATGTGGCAATACATGCTATTTACTCATCCATTTTTGTATTAGTTAGCTTTTTATCTATTTAGGTTAAAAAAGTAAGTATATTAAGTTTAGTTTAACTATGGATCAATGAAAATTTACAGTATGGTGAGGAGAAATGTGGAACAATCGAGTAGGTGGTCTTGATTTGTTCCACACTTTTTAAAAGAATGTTTTAAAATAATGTATTAGTGTAGTATTTTAATTGTTTTTGTAAAAACTTGATTGGATAATTAACTAATTACATTTCAATTTGTTTTCTGTTGTAGCCTATATATATAGGCAGCTGTGTATTAAGCAGGTTTTGTCTGAAGAAGGCTGGGTATTTTCTCGGCCGAATGTGCTTACACTAATAAACAGTCCGCGCCTTGTTTGTATCAGTCCGTTTCTATTATTTTTTGCCTTTACAAGTTTAGTTTTTGTTTGTGAAATAATAACAAAGGATTTATAGAAGAAGAAAACAAATAAAATGAATCAAGAAAAGATTAGAAGCATGCTGTTTAAACAAATATATATTTTACAATGCAGAAAAGAGGAAGTAGACCCCTAGTTAAATAAGATGGTCAAAGACAATAATAGAATAATAAGAAGATTAAGAGACAAGGAAGATAATATAGTAAAAACACAGAAATAAATAATGCATGTAATAAGAAATTATATTTTGAAAACATTTGTTAGAAATGAAAATAAAAGTAAGTATAAATGGAGCTTAAAAATTGGGTAAAGAAGCTAACAAGGAAATGGAAAAGAAATTTACTATGACAAAAGTGAAAAAAAAAAAAACAGCAAATCCAGAAGATGCTACAGGAATAGATGAAGAGGACTATTTGATGTATAAAAATTTGAATGAGTGGCAAGAAAAATATCTAGTACAGGACTTTAATGAATGGTTAGAAAAAGGTATACAGAATGAGAAAATATGTATAGGTATAATGAAGTTTATATTGAAAAAGGGAGATAAAACAGATATAAAGAATTAGAGATATAAGTGTTAAATGATGTTGATTATAAGATATTTATGGTAATAAGACAAAACAGGATAGAAGACAAAGTAAAGAAGTTGTCAAATGAAATAATTTCTGCAACAAAAGGGAAAGGAGGTCAAGAACTTCTAACAATAATAACAGAAACAGTAGAAAATGTGATAAGAACAGTGTAAGCTAAAGTCTTAATTGGAGACATTAGTAAAGCATTTGATAAAATACAACATGCAGTGCTGTCGGAGATTTTAGAAGAATATGATTTAAGCACATAAATATAATGTTCTATGATCAGTATGCAATAAATATAAAGTAAAATTGGTGGTTAATGGTTGGGTAAGTGAAAACATAGAGACAGAAAGTGGCATAAAACAAGGTTGGCCAGTAAGTAGTATACTGTTTGCATTATTAATTAATACAATTGTAAAAGGAAGTTAGAAATTATACAACAGAAGGAATATAGATTCCACCAATGTTTTCATTTGCAGATGATTTAGTATTAGTAATTAAGATTTTTTATTAGTAATTAAGATATTTTTGCACTGTTATAAAGATTTTTTTATTGTTTCACTTCATTTATGTACTGTTTTAAACTGTTTTAACATTACTTAACTGTAACCTGCTTTTTCATACTGAGAGTTGTATTTTCTGTTAGTGATTGCTCTATCTGAACTTTTCTGTGCATTTTTGTCTATTAAAAGCATTCTCTAGTCTGCTCCTTGATCTGTTTAAAACTTTCATTTAGTGGCTACAGCTAGGAACTGTAATTTTTTCCCACCCACTCTCCCTAGTGCTGTGTGTTCTTATACTTGGTGGCTTTGCAGTTGCCCGCCCATACTGTATATTTGATCTGTGACACTCCTCCCAGTCTAGGGTCATTATTTCACTCAATCTAATAGAGAACATTTGTGAAGGCCAACCCACTCAGATTCTTAACGTTGAATTAACTTCTGTTCCAGCTTTCTCCATTTCCACTTTACTGGAAACAAAATTCTAAGCTTGCTTCCCCCCTTTCCTGTGGCAGGTCAGATACGGATTTGCTGTGTCCAGGACTGTTTGTGAGCTCCTAAGCCACCCCCCCACACTTAACTGGGGTTAAACTATTCCTGGCGCCATAAAGTCGTTTTTTCAAAATTTCCCCTTGCAACTAGCCAGCTTTTTAGTTTTAGCAGTCATCTGTTTCTTTGATCTCAGCACTTGTTCAGAACTCATTGTAAGTACTAAGTAAGTTACAAATTACTACAGCACTCAACTTTCCTCACTTGTCTAGAGGAAAACAGTTTTTAGTACTTAATAAATAAGCACCTATTCAGGCATGTCTAAAGGTCAGCTCCCGGTGTTTTCTCCTGTCTACCTGATGAATCTGGGCATCTTGGGACAATGCAGCAATTGCCTCATGTACACAGACAACCCTCTCCTCCTACCACCCAACACTACGACCTGTGAGAGATGGACTTATATAGCCAAACTGGAAGCAAAGCTCTCTTTACCAAAGACAGGCCTAGACAGTCAAGAAGAGAAGGTAAACACTTGCACCGCACCACACTCATCACATAGTCCCTCAAAACCTACACCACCAAAACACACACAGAACCACAAAACACACACCTACATTCGCAGAGGCTATCTGTACTAATTTGCCCAAACAACAGAGATCTCCAAAGCAGAAATGCAAACAACCTCCACCCCCCAACACAACCCAAATGACACATAGTCCACATACTCAGTGTGCCACTCAACTACAGCCCATAAGGCATAACATACCCAACACTCTAGTCATAGGTGATTCTATAGTCAGGCACACTGATGTTCCACTCACCAGGCTAAACAAAGAAAAAAGTTACTGTCAGGTGCCAGGATCCGACACATAATGCACACACTCAGGTCACTCCACAACAAGTACAAATATGACTCTGTCATTGTCCATGTTGGTGTGAATGACCTGAGACGTACCTCCCTGGACTACATGAAAAGAGTAATGGAGGAGCTCTCTAATCTTGTAGCCCAGGCCGGTATGACCCTAGCCCTGAGT
Source organism: Protopterus annectens (assembly GCF_019279795.1). Classification (NCBI taxonomy): domain Eukaryota; kingdom Metazoa; phylum Chordata; order Ceratodontiformes; family Protopteridae; genus Protopterus; species Protopterus annectens. The sequence continues at coordinate 1,143,936,414 of NC_056726.1, read as the reverse complement.
AGCATCCTGCCATCACACAGATTGACACCACAGTACAAGGACAAAATGATTGACTTTAACAATTGGCTAAGCTTCTGGTGTCATTCTAAGGGAATCCAGTATCTGTCTGCCTGGGATGACACGATCGACAGACCACGCTGCTTTGCCAGAGATGGCCTGCACCTATCGCCCTTGAGATTCCAGATACTGGCAAAGGCTCTTACCACCCCTATAGTGCCTTTTTTAGGCAAGATTCAAATGACAAATTCACCACCATAATAGGTACAAGCAAGCAAAATCTGAGGGTAATGCTACTCAATGCTAGAAGTCTAAACCTCAAAATGCACTCACTCAAGGCACTCCTTAAAATGGAGAACATTGACATCTGTGCAGTGACAGAGACCTGGTTCAAAGCTCCAGAGAGCACCCCTGCATTACCAGGCTATAATTTATACCACACCTTTTGGCCACCAAACCCAGACCGAAACACTAAAGGTGGAGGCGTGTCCATATTCATTAAGGATATCCACACCTAGTGGATGATGCTAGTTCCTCAGCATAATGCATCTGACATTATCTAAGTTCAACTAACTCTGGGCAAAACTGCAATCCAGATTGTAGCTTGCTACAGACCCCCCACCATGGCCCAGGATTCCCACTCCTCTTTTCTTGATACACTGGAAAATATTAAGGTACAACCCAACACTCTAATAATGGGTGATTTCAACTACCCTACCATTAACTGGGAAAACTACTCATGTACCAACTCTTTTACTCAACGTTTTCTGGAAATCATCAATTCCAATGCTTTGGATCAACTTATCCACACCCCCACCAGAGGCAGCAATATCCTAGACCTGGTCATCACCAACATGGGTGACCGGTGTTCCACACAAGAGGTCAGCTCCTCATTGGTCAGATCTGACCACAAGCTAATCACCCTAGACATCCACATCCCGCACCCACTCCCCATTAGGAAAACAACCGTAAAAAATTTCTCCAAATCCAACTTCATGCTTTTTAAGACAGAAGTGGCAAACTTCATGACACCCATGCAGATGGACAATAGAGGTACGACTGATGAATCCTACACAAATGCACTTTATAAGCACTTACACGAGTGCATGGATCGTGCTATCCCTAACAGAACCAAGATGCTATCCTCCAAAAAAAGGAAGCCAGTCTGGTGGTCTTCTGCCATAAACAAACTCTACAACAGAAGAAAGAAACTGTTGCAAAAAAGAGTAAAATCCCACGATTGGAGGAACTCCCTGGTCAGCCTCACTAAGAAGCTGAGATCCCTCATAAAATCCTCCAAAGCTAGTTATGAAAACAAAATTGCCACTGATTCTAAAGACAACCACAAAGCATTCTATAGCTATGTCAAAAATCTCAATGGCAACACTCAGATCTGCTCTGAGTTACAGCACAATGACACTAAATATACAAAACCAACTGATATTGCCAACATCCTGGCAGATAGGTTCAGTGCTAACTTTACCTCCCTCTCACCCCCTAAAGGGCCCATCTTTATACAAGAAGAATGCAAAGTTCCTGTAATCACGACTGCACAGATAAAACTTCACTCTCCAAAGCCAAGAACACAGCATCCATGGGACCTGATAACATCCCAGGCTGCCTTCTACATAAACTACAGAATTAACTGGCACCCCACCTACGTACCATGTTCAATCATAGCCTCTCCTCAGGCTTTGTGCCCATTGAATGGTGCACCGCGACAGTTATCCCACTCCACAAAGGGGGGGCCACAACAGACTCCGGGAAATACTGCCCCATTAGCCTGACGAGCCTCATCTGCAAGGCCATGGAACGTATCATCATGGAACTCATAAACAAAGACATTGGAGATCTCCAAACCCTGGACCCCACACAGTTTGGGTTTGTAAAAGGCAGATCATGTCTCCTAAACCTGATAGACTTCTTTGAAGTAGTCACCAAAGCCATAGATGAGGTTACGGTGGTTCACATAGCCTATCTATAACTCGCCAAGGTGTTTGACACCATCCCCCACTCTGGAATTATAGATAAACTCACTAAACTAGATATAAATCCCTATGTCACAAGATGGGTTGCCAACTGGCTTACTTCACACTGTGAAAGTAGCAGACTCCAAATCAGACTTCACACCAGTGACAAGTGGAGTACCACAGGGTTCAGTCCTAAGTCCTCTCCTGTTTGGTATCTACTTCTCTGAAGTACAGGCTAACACAGAAGGTCTTTGGCTAACTAAATTTGCAGATGATAATGCCATAATTTAAACTCCTAACGATGTGGACATCCTACAAAAGGGCCTCACTGAGACAGATGCCTGGTGTCAAAGACATGGTCTCAAGCTCAATGCCAACAAGTGCATTGTCATCTCCTTTGGTAGAAATTATGTACCCATGAACTACTACATAGGCGGTAGTCTACTTAACACCGAAAGTGTAATAAGAGACCTTGGGACACAGGTGGACAGTAGTATCGCCTTTGATAATCACATGGCCAAAGTGGTCAGGAAATTCTTCTACGTGGCACACCTCATCACAAAAGGTTTCTCATCCATAAAAAAGAGGTCATTGTTCCCCTGTACTCATCACTCATTAGACCCATTATAGAGTACAACGCCCCTTTTGGTATGTACCTCACAAGACATCTACAACAACTGGAAAGGCCACAAAAATACCTCACAAAGAGGATTACTGGCCTCAAACAGATGCCTTACGCAGACCGTCTCAAAAAACTCCAGCTTTACTCCGTCGCATATCGCCTACTCAGAGGCGATCTCTGCCTAACATACAAAGCTATGTCAAACCCAGAGCTGTTGGACATGCTCCACTTAAAGAAATCCCAATCCCTCTGAGCTACATGCTCTAGGGACCTAAACATTGTCACCACAATAAACAGAACATGCTGGAGAGATAGATTCCTGTCCCAGAGACTTCCCATACTCTGGAACAGACTACCTATCTATGTCAAACAGAGCTCCTCATTAGCACTCTTCAAGAAAAATCTTGATGATTGGATGGGAAATAGGAAATTCACCCCGGGGATCACTTCTGTGGTTCTGCTTGACAGGGGCACAGGAAAATAATTTTCTTGGGTGGCGAAAGCCAGGATACATTTTTGGCTAGGCTTGTATAGGCCCTAGGGCCATAGCCTAGTACCTACCTATGAACCTATGAACCTATAAGATTGATGAAAGGTAGAAAACAGCTATTAAACCACTAAAAGGAAATTAAAAGTTTTACATTTAAGTATTAATAAGGAAAAAGGTAAAGGATTAGGTTTTTAAGGTATAATAGAAGGTATTCAGCTTAATAACCAAGAAATGGACATTCTAGGATTAGAGTTTGGTAACGAGGAGCAGAGATTAATGCAATGGAAGAATATGTGAAATAAAATGAGAGATATTTGCTTACATACAGGAAAAGGATTATTTGGTGAATTCAATGACAGTAGGGAAAACAGCTCATTTGGCAAGTATATTTTGATGCCAATTGAATTTGAAAAAGAATTATTGTCTGTATGGTTTGCCTTTAAATGGGGTTCAAGATTAAAGCCAATCAAAAGAGGAATTATTTACATTTCTAAAAAAGAAGGAAGATTGGGTGTAATAAATCCGATTGTACATATAACATCATTGAATTTGTATAAAATATTGGCTTGGATGAAAGAAAAAACAAAGAAAACTGGTAGTAGAGATAATAAAAGGAAAATATAGAGATTTTTGGGAGAAACGTGGACATCTTAAAAGAAGTAAAAGTATGATAGATTCAGAAATGAGGTTATAGCAAGAAAAATATTCCCCCAGCTTCATCAATCTTCCGTGCAGGACTAGCTTAGTCCTGCATGGCAATGACCATTTAAGAGCAGCATGCCATGCATATTAATGAAGGCATGCTGCCTGAGCTCCTAACCCGACACGGAGCATGTACAAGTGCATGGGACATGTCTGAGAGCAAGGGTCTCAGAATATACACACCGCTGCAATCAAGAACAGCAGTTTAACAATAAGAATGAGGGAAACCACTCATAGGTGCTTGCATATCCCTAGCAACATCCTCCCAAGGTTATAAGAGCAATAGTTAAAAAATAATAATATAAACAAGTTAACATTTCTTATTAAACAGATAAAATTTAACCGTAGGTTTGCCCATTGCTTAGCTACATATATTGCAGCTTAAATTACACAAGAGGATAAATATAAAAAAATATGCAAATGAAGCAGTATTGCAATAGTGTAATGGTCAGAACATTCGCCTTATGAGCAGGCATTCCCGGTTCGAGTCTCACTCCAGTACATTCCATTTTCCATGTCAAATCACTTTATGTACAATAGTTTTTGATGCATAACCCACTAAATAACATATATTTGTGAACTGGAGTACTGCATTAAATGCAGATATGAGGTGTCATTGTAATAATGTAAAATCCACAGATAAACACAAGTGCCTCATACAGTATATGTACACATGAATCAGGGATACAAATGAAAGGTATAATGTGTAACGGATGATAAATCCATAGAGTGTCCAAATCCACCACCTTCCCAAAAAATTTTGCATTTCTGTCTAAATTAGTGCGGGGGTAAGCAGGAGTAAGTGGGAGTAAGCATATTTAAGCATTAGAAATGGGGTTTAAGCCCATTTGTGCAAGGGTAAGCAATGGGCACATAGGTTAAGCATTATTGAAGATAACTCTCAGTAAGCATATTTAACTGGAATTTAGCTTTGCTTACCAACGCGCACACCCAAGCAAACCTGCTTACAATTGCTTAAAAGTGCCTTAATCACTCTGTATGCAACACCCACTGTTCTGGCCAGAAACAAAATAAACAGCCCTGACAACGCTTGAACCCAGGACCATGTACACTATAGTCACAGCAGTTAACGACTAAGCCCTCCCAGCAGTACATACGATTGTGGTATCACCAGATTCTCACTATAAGAATATTACACTTATTTATTTATTTATTATTTATTTGAAGTTTGTTTACCAGGATAATCCATTGGACCGAATGAGCCCATTTTCAATGGAGTCCTGGGGAGAAAAGGTCCAAAGATACAATGTCAAAAACAAAATGTCAAAAATACAAATAAGAATAAAGTCAATTATAATAAGTGGAAAATAACATCTAACTTAAAGTAAAATATAATAGGTAGAACATAACATCTACTGTTTGATAAGTATCACAGTAGTACATGTAAGCACTAGATAGTATTAAGAAAAACAGGAAATGTAACAGAACTGCAATACAAGAATAACAAATAAGTTTACAATTTTTAATTTCTATATTCAATAGTAAATGTAAGGAGAGAAAGTATTAGTTAAGAATATTAGTTAGTAGGTATGCACAGATAGTATTTACATAAGTTGTTGACTATAGTAGGAGTGTTCCTATAGAAGGGAAGGGATTATAGAATAAGGAGTGTGAAGTAGCTGGAGGAATTTATGCAGGTTGGGTACAGGAGCATTCCCAGTGAGAAGATAGGTGTGAATGGAGGAGAGATTTAAAGATAGGAAGGCTGCTGGTAGTACGGATATGTGATGGGAGGGAGTTCCAGAGGCGGACCAGGGTAAAGGAAAGTAAGAGTTTACCTGCTGGACGGGTGGGTTTATGGAGTTCAAGTAGGTTCTGAGTGCTGGTTCTAAGGGGTCTATTAGGATGGTGTATGGTGAAGGCTGAGGAGAGAGAGGGGCATAGTGAGGGCTTAAAGATGAGCTTATGAGCTTGAGTTAGTTGAGTGTAAGAAAGATAGTTTGGGAGCTCTAGCCAATTTAGTTTGTGGAGGGCAGTACAGTGGTGAAAGGAGGATCTATGGCCAGAGGCAAATTTAGCGATTTTGTTGTAGCAGGAAGAAAGTTTTGTTTTGGTAGAGGATTTAACATGTGAAAGTAATATATATACAGTTTTATGTTGTATAACCTACTACATAACATAAATATGTGAACTGGAGTACTGCATTAAGTCCAGATGTGAGGTGTCATTGTGATAAAGTGTTGAAATCCCCTAATAAACACAAGGACCCCATACAGTGTACATACACATGAATCATGAATACCAAACACATATATGACATGTAATGAATAATAAATCAATGCCAAGCAGCAAATAGTATGCAAATTAAAATTTAAGCAATGCTAAGCTTTGCACAGCCCTGCTTACTAGGTGTAAGCAATGTGTAGGCCAGCTAAATCAATTTGCCCATTGGTATACCCATTTACGCAATGCCAGCCTTAGTTAAGCAGGCTTGCCCATAGCTTAGCATTTTTAAAACCATCCAATCACGGCAAAGTGAAGGGAAATTTTAATTTAATCCTGACTTGTGCTCAGGACTAACTTTAACCTGTGGAACTTGTTTAACTTGCTTACTTACGTAATTTCTGTAAATAATCTGTTTGTAATATGTAATGCTAGTATTATGTAATGCTGTATCTGCTTACCCTTGGAGCTTTTCTCCCCGGGCCTCCGCTGAAAATGGACATGCATCCAGTCGGACTATCCCGGTCAACAAATGTAAAATAAAAATAAATAAATAAAATTGGCCCTATTTAAACCCAACAGGTGGGAATACATCTCATAACTGGTTGCAGCTTCCTCCTGTAGGCACTATGACTGGTATAGGAGAGGGAGTGTGCTTTCAGGCACAGCGCTGGAGCACCCAAGAATCCACAGTCATGGCAGGACTCCTTGTTAAGACCATGACCAGAGACTGCTAAAGGGCCAGTACCAGGGTTGCCAATATAAAGCAGAAGCCTGGGACCGTCTTGCCCGTGACCTCACCAGTGCCACTGGCCTACCTCGAACAGGTGAGCAGGTTAGGCATCACTATGCTGACCTGAAGTGGGGAAAGAGGGAGCTTTTGGATCAGTGGATCCAAGAGGCTAGGAGGACGGGGATGTCCCAGCCGTGTGTAAGTATCAGTCCACTACCTGTTTAAAAAGTGCCAGCTCATGTATATTATGGATAGGTATGGCTAAATATTCCTCTTATGTCTTTCACAGTGGCAGATGAGCGGGCTGCGAACTGGGAAGCCCATGCCTGTAGATTGCAGAGGTTGTGCCGTGAGGCAGGTTAGTAATACTCTTGCATGTACTGACATAAGAAATGAATCTAAATGTAGTTGTAAATTAATTGCCAGTATAAAACCTGTATTGTTTAAGGCATGTACTGAATACACCAGATAATATGGCAGGTAGAGTCTCACATAGGTTGTATGCAAATTAAAGGTTAACCACCTGACAATAGAGGTCTCACTGCTGGACTGCATGTGTTTATCCTGTATCATATGGTAATGTAGAGTTGTAATCTCTTAATAGTACTGTTGTATTAAGCACTGTTACCCACACTGCACTCCATAAATAAAATGTGGAGGAATGTCTGTATATAACTGTTGCACTCACAAGAGGTCATATTGTACAACTGAGAGAGACCTAGACAGAAAACAGTAAAAATATAGACAACATAATCCAAATAGCACACTCAAATGAGATGTGAACTGTTGTATGTTTAGCACACACAGCCATGGTTCGAATCCTGGGAGTGGTAGTAAGCTATATGCAGAATCATACCCCACAACTGTAGAGATATGTCCAGAATGTCCAGTTAATTGGCCCATATCAGCTATCTGTCACCCAGTCCCCCTGGCAAATCAGTGGGATAATCCCAGACATTTAGGCAGCAAATAATGCCATACAATTGATTGTCAGACATCTATAAGAACAAACCTGTCACTCTAGCAACTCCCCAAAATGTTATGAGAGTAATAAACCAAGTATGTCCCATCTCCACCCCCATGTTGTGAAGCAGTAACAGAGTGAGATGTATGTGCATAATACTAATTTGGAATCTGGTAATTTATGTGGCAACATTCAGGTAGTGCTAACAAACATTGTCCACACAGGTCTGTCAGATACAAAAACTGTGCCTAGAAATAAAAGATTGAAATCCTGGATGGGTACTATTTACTCTGGTATTGTATGGCATTGTTAATGTTGCAGTTGCTCTGAATAATAAGGTATTACTCATCACTTTCATCCATACTGTGCTACATATTAAAACTGTCTAGGAAACCCTGTATAAGAGTGTTGTAACTACAAGGTCAGATTGCAAAACCACGGGAGACATAGGCAGAAATCAGAGAAGAGATACACAGAAATATCTATATAGCACACTCAACTGTGATGGACACTGTTTTATTTTTAGCAGACACAGCCATGGTTCGAATCCTGGGAGTGGTAGTAAGCTGTATGCAAAATCATACCCCAAAAGTGTACAGAATTGTCCAGAAGGTGGTTCTATATTATTAACTCGAACATTTAGAATAGCGAATACAACTCTGTTGACGCATAAACGTCGATCTACAAATCAAGCGAACTATCAAACCATCGAAAATGAAGACATCGAACGCATTATGTCATCAAAAGTGCCATTCAGGAAAGTCAAACCCAACTAAATAAAACTATATTAACACACTTTTTTCAAAGGGGGCAAGCCGCCCTGCACCCCAAAGCCCCTCACACCCCCCCCACTTAAATATACCAACTCTGAGACTGCACTACAGCGGGGAAAAAGATATATTTCCTCATCCCCACGATCACGCTGCTGGCCAAGAAATACGTTCGATGTCTTCAGGTTCGATGGTTTGGTAGTCTACTGAATTTGTAGATTGACTTTTTTTGTTGACAGAGTTGAATTTGCTATTCTAAATGTTTGAGTTAATAATATAGACCCACAGAATATCCAGTTAATCGGCCCATATCTGCTGGCTGTTATCCTATCCCCCCCTGGCATATCAGCGTGCTAATCTCTGACATGTAGGCAGCATTCAATTTCATATAACTGACTGTCAGGCCTGTACATATTTGGAAAATGTCAATGGAACAAACAAAAAGGAATATACTAGTTGTTAATTGACATCTTTCTTTTCCCCTCACCATATCTGCAACAATAAACTAAATACAAAACTCATTCGGTATGTGCGCCATTAAATCTACTGTTGGGACATATGTCCTATTGCTTGATAAATATTTAAATTTGTTTCTATGCATGTGCCACGTTAAATACTCCCACATTGGTAGCATGCTGCCATTAATGTACCTGCATGCTGTTGTAATGGCCACTGTGGTTCCATATATGCATGTGTTCTGTTTGCTATGCAACTATTCTATATCTGGTGTTTTGGGTTAATAGGAATATCTATGCATGCTGTTATACCTAATCCTGGAATGTGTTGACTATTACTAACACACATATGTTGTAAAAGTGAAACATAATAGCACGTTTGGGAAGGCCGTTCCCAGCGGACCCACCTTTCCCACCTCATCTGGCCGTGGCACCAGGAACCAGCATGTCTGGGGCCCACCCAGGGACCTTCTCATCCACTGGTCCTGCACCACCTTTGGGTGAAACCGCCTCAGGGGATGGGGCTCACCCCCCCCGGGAGAGGGCCAGGACAGGACACTGTCACCCATCGCCAGGTCTGGGGCATGGTATATAGCGAGCTCTGCAGGGAGTTTGGGGATCTGCTACACAAGCTTGAGGGCACATGGGGCAACTAGAGGGTTAGGCTGGCACTCCTACTCTGCCCCCAGCAAAGCCACCTTCAGGGCCGTGAAGGTGTAGTGGTGACTGCCCGTGGGTGGGGATCTCAGTCCCACTGTTTCCACTAGGGGGCTCATGGGTTTCCGACTTCCAAACACCCCTCCCATTCCAAGGTGTTTACCCCCCACATGTGTCATATACCACCCCTGTATGCTGTCCTATCTGTCTTGTCTGTTATCCTACCCAAACTACCTCCCCAAATATACCTGCTATCCCTCCCCAACATCTCACTCTCACCTTAAGAAAAAAGGGCAATCTGTTCCCAAAAAAATATCTCGCCCCATACATAGCTGTCTTTTTTGCCCACATGTCCACTGGACACATGTAATCTGTTCTAATAGGCTTCACAACATATTATTGTTTTCCTCACCTGTCTCTAAGGGGTATGAGTGACCAAATTTACCTCCAAATCAGTGTATATGCACAGCTGTTGCTGTAGAAGAAATGGGCAGCTATGGACCTTCCCTACTCCCGTCCTGCACATTCCTAGCTATTTTCCCTACTGTCTTTCCCTCTTTGTGCCCCTTTTTCACCACTTTCCTATCAACCCTTTTTCATTTCTTTTAAAGAAATTAGTGCAGGGGTAAGTGGGAGTAAGCACTTTTAAGCAGCAGTAAGTGGGTTTAAGCTTGTTTGCATGGGGGGTAAGCAATGCCTACACAGGTTAAGCAACTGAGAAGCTAAATCAGTATAAGAAACTGTAACAGGAAGTTAGCAGTGCTTACTTCTGCGCAAAGCCATGCAAACCTGATTACAACTGCTTAAAAGTTCCTTAATCACTCTGTATCCAACTGCCCTTGTTCTGCCCAGCAACAAAACAAACAGTCTCTGCAAGGCTCGAACCCAAGACCCTGCACACCATACGTAAAGTGATTTATTACTAAGCCATATCAGATATACATAACACTGTTGTTTTTACAAATATATCATTCAGCACATGTAGATGTATGTGCATGTGTGTGTGTGTGTGTGTGTGTGTGTGTGTGTGTGTGTGTGTGTGTGTGTGTGTGTGTGTGTGTGTGTGTGTGTGTGTATATATATATATATATATATATATATATATATATATATATATATATATATATAAATCTCTCTGTCTCTCTCTCTATATGTATACATATATATGTATAAATAAAAAAAAAATATATATATATATATATATATATATATATATATATATACATATGCATACATCTATAGATATATATCTATATATAGATATATATGTCTACATATATATGTATATATCTATATATGGTTTCACTTCATAACACTAAAATATCAAAACACTGAAAATGAGAAAACTTCATAATATGGAAGCTCAAAATGCTGAAAATCAAAATCGTGAAACCTCAAATTCCTGAATGTCAAAATATTGAACACAGATAAGATACATGTACTGACTGTAAACAACAAAAACCTAATTACATTCCTTCAAATATAAACAACAAAAACCTAATTACATTGCTTCAAATATAAGCAGGGGGGCAAGCCCCCCTTACCCCCCATGGAGTGCAGCCTCCTAGCTTATCAGTGGGAGTGGTAAGTACTAGGTAGCCTGTCTACCACAAGAGGAGTGGTTCTTGACCCAGGAATTGCAGTTTATTAATCATTGGGGAATTTGTCCATCTCTTTCAACTTTCTGGTTTAAAAGACCACATCTGCACTTGTTTCCCATCTTTCCTGTAACTAACCTACTGGAAAGCACTAGAAAGCGTTAAACTGATACAAGCCTTCTAGCTTAAAAGAGAGACTTTGGAGTGATTGTGTATCAGTGTTCTGTATTTTCTTGCTGTACTTAACTATTTTCTGCCAAAACACTGATTTTTCCAGCACTTATTGTAATTTAAAAGCTTATTTTTTTCATATATTGTATTAATTTGACTGTCTGTACTTGTAAAAAGTTTTTTGTTTAAATAAATTGTTTAACTGTTGTAGGCTACACACTAAAGTGTGATAGCCTTTTCTGATCGCTTGTAGTCATTTAAAGCTGTTTTAAGTGTACTTTTTACTGTTTTTGTCTTATCTTTTCAAAAAAAAAAATTCTTGTTTCCCGCCTTTCTAAGCTAGTATAGTCCAGTTTTCAGGCTAGTGCTGAATTCAGGGCTGTGTTACAAGTTTCTGAGTTGCCCATACCTTACTTCGATAGAGGAAAGTTTCTTTGTTCACCTGTGAGAGAGGGGCTTTGAGCAGCCATCTGTCCCTGGAGAATCGGTTCCAGCCCAGAAGTTAGTAGTTTAAAAACTGTGTTTGCACGCTTTTCTGCGTCGGGCAGCACTGGTTAGCTAGGGTTAAATTATTCCCGGCTCCACTAAGTCTCCTTTTCAGTTTTTCACTTGAAACTAGTCTAACTCTCAACCTAAACACTCAAAAAACATCCTGCAGCCCAGCACTTGCTCAAACCTAATAGCAAGCACTAATATACCCCAACACTTGACTGCCCAGCAGGGCAAGGCTCTTTATCCACCCCTCACCAACCAAGCGACTAAGCAGCTCACCCTACTATTCAGGCATGACCAAAGGGAAACGTCAGGTGTACTCTCCAGTCCAGCTGGTGAATCTGGGTATCCTGTGGCAATGTTACAACTGCCTCATGTACACAGACAGCCCTCTTCTCCTACCACAAAACACTAACATATGTGAGAGATGCAATTATACTGCCAAACTGGAGGCTATGGTCTCTCCACCCAAGACTGGAACAGACAGTCATGAGGAGAAGCTTAACACTTGCACCACACCTCCAGCCTCACATAGACCTACTAAACCAGCACTGGCAAAACATACACATAAATACATGAAATCATACTTGGAGGCTCTAAATATAAACCCGCAAAAGCATCAGAGAGCTCCAAATCAGACACCCACAAAACCTGCACCTCCCGTCACAAACCAGATAACACATAAAACACAAAATCAATGTGCCACACAATCACAGATCTTAAGGTGAAATAACATACCTAACACACTAGTAATAGGCGACTCAATAGTCAGGCACACTGATGCCCCACTCACTAGGCTGGACAAGGAGAAGGTTACTGTTAGCTGCCTCTCGGGAGCCAGAATCCACCACATAACACAAGCACTCAGGTCACTCCAGAACAAGTACAAATATGACTCTGTCATTGCTCATGTTGGTGTGAATGACCTGAAATGTACCTCCCTGGACTACATGAAAAGAGACATGGAAGAGCTCTCTGATCATGTAGCCCAGGCGGGTATGAACCTGACCCTGAGTAGCATCCTGCCCTCGCCAAGAATGATACCTCAGTATAAAGAAAAAATTATCAATTTCAACAATTGGCTAAGATTCTGGTGTCATTCAAAGGGGATCCAGTGTCTGTCAGCCTGGGATGACATGCTCGACAAGCAGCATTGCTTTGCAAGAGACGGCTTGCACCTGTCACCCCTTGGCTTTCGAATACTGGCCAAGGCTCTTGCTGCCCCCATAGTGCCTTTTTTAGGCATGGCTCAAAATTCAAATCTACCACCGTAAACAGCACAAATAAAAAAATGAGGCTTATGCTACTCAACGCCAGGAGTTTAAATCTCAAAATGCATGCGCTCAAAGCACTCAAGTATGGAGAACGTCGACATCTGTGCAGTAACTGAAACCTGGTTCAAGGCTCCCGAGAGCACTCCAGCACTACTGGGCTACAACTCATACCACACATTTCAGCCATAGAACACGGATCGAAATACAAAAGGAGGGGGTGTATACATATTCATCAAGGATACTCACACCTCCAGGTTAGTGGCACAGCATGATACCTCTGAGATTATCCATGTGCAACTAACATCGGGCAAATCTGCAAAGCAAATTGTGGCCTGCTACAAATCACCCTCCGTGACCCAGAACCACCACTCCACCTTTCTGGAGACACTGGAAAACATGAAGGCCCTACCAAACACCCTGATCTTGGGAGATTTCAATTACCCTACCATTAACTGGGAAAACAAATGGAGCACAAACTCCCAGACTCAGCGCTTTCTAGAATTTATCAACTCAAATGCCCTGGATCAGCTGGTAAACTCCTGTACCAGAGGCTGCAACATATTGGACCTGGTCATCACCAACATGGGCGACAGGTGTTCTGTACTGGAGGTCAAGCCATCACTGGTTAGATCAGACCATAAACTAGTCCACCCTGGATGTCCACACCCCACCACCACCCCAACCAAGGAAACCACAGTGAAAAACATTTCTAAACCAAACTTTACCTTACTTAGGCAGGGGTGGTAAGTTTCACAGCCCCCCAAGCTAAAGGATAACACTGCCCAAGATGCAGTATCCTTTACAATTGCACTCTATGAGCACCTACAAGGATGTATGGGTTGTGCCATCCCTAGCAAGACCAAAACGCACTCCCCTAAGAGAAGGAAACCAGTCTAGTGGACCCCTGCCATAAATAGGTTATACAACAGAAGGAGGAAACTAGTTCAGAAAAAAAGCAAATCCCAAGAAGGAAAGACATCCCTGATCAGTATCAGTAAGAAACTAAGGTCCCTCATAAAATCATCCAAGGCTAACTTCAAAAGAAAAATAGCCAAGGATTTGAAAGATAACCACAAAGCCTTCTTTAGCTATGTCAAGAATCTAAGTGGCAACTTGCAGATATGCTCTGAGCTATTGCACAATAGCACAAAACATACTGAACCTACTGATATTGCCAACATCCTGGCAGATAGATTCAGTGCAAACTTCACCTCCCTCTCACCTTCAAAAAGGCCCACAACAATATCAGAAAAGTTTAGTGTCCCGGAAATCACAGAAGCACAGGTGAAAATAGTCCTTTCAAATGACAGAAACACAGCATCAATGGGGTCCGATGGTGTCCCAGGCTGCATCTTGCACGAACTACAGAACAAACTAACCCCCCTCCTAAACACGCTGTTCAACCTCAGCCTCTCCACAGGCTATGTGCCCATAGAATGGCGCACAGCATTGATTATTCCACTCCACAAAGGAGGGGCCACAACTGACCCTGGTAACTATCAACCCATAAGCCTGTCTGGCCTGGTCTGCAAGGCAATGGAGCGCATCATCATGGAACTCATTAACAAAGACATTGGAAATCTCCAAACACTTGACCCGACCCAGTCTGGCTTTGTTAAGGGCAGATCATGCCTACTAAAACTGGTTGACTTCTCCGAGATAGTCACTAAGGCCATAGATGAGGGAAAGGTGATTCACACAGCCTACCTTGATCTCGCCAAGGTGTTCAACACCATTCCTCACTTGGGTATTATAGAAAAACTCACCAGCCTGAACATAAACCCTTATGTCACAAGATGGGTTGCCAACTGGCTTACAGACAGAACTCACACGGTAAGAATAGCGGGCTCCAGGTCCGACTCTAAACCAATCACAAGTGGTGTCCCGCAAGGCTCAGTTCTGGGACCCCTACTATTCGGCATATATTTCTCAGAAGTACAAGCAAACACAGGAGGATTATAGCTAACAAAGTTTGCTGATGACTGCAAACTGGGAGCCATAACTGACTCTCTGGCTGACACGGACATCCTTCAAAAAGGCCTTACTGAGACAGACACCTGGTGCCAAAGTCATGGCCTCAAGCTAAATGTCAAAAAATGCATAGCCATCCCATTTGGGAAAAACAAAACACCCACGAATTACCACATAGGCGGCAGCCCCCTAATACAGAAGAGGTAATAAGAGATCTGGGGACCCAGGTAGATAGAAATCTCTCCTTTGACAATCATATTGCCAAAGTAGTTAGGAAATCCTTCTATGTGGCCCATCTAATTACTAAGGTATTCACATCTATAAATAAAGAGGTTATAGTGCCCCTCTACTCATCACTCGTCAGACCCATCATAGAGTACAATGCCCCATTTGGGATGTACCTCACAAGACACTTCCAACAGCTGGAAAGACCACAAAAGCACCTCAGCAAGAGGATTACTGGCTTCAAACACATGTCCTATGCAGCCCGACTGAAAAACTCCAGCTGTACTCAGTGGCCTATCACTTACTCAGAGGTGATCTCTGCCTGACTTACAAAGCCATGTCCAACTCAGAATTGATGAACATGCACCGCCTAAAGAAATCCAAGTCACTGCAAGCCACTCGATCTAGTGGGCTAAACCTTGCCACAACAACAAATAGAACATGCTGGAGGGATAGATTCCTGTCACAGAGACTTGACGAGTGGATAGATAACAGAAAATACATCCCTGGGATCACTTCATTGGCTCTGCTTGACAGAGGCTCAGTTAATTAATCAATGGGGTGGGAAAAGCCGACACAATCTGGCTAGGCTTAAAAATGCCATTGGGCAGATAGCCTAGTACTTACCTATGAACCTATGAACTTATGTACCTCTTGCTACTTATATATATTAACTCCAAGATTGCACTTAGTGTAGTGAAGTGCAATCTTGGAGTTGATATATTTAAGTAGTAGGGGGTGTGGGGTGTACAGGGTGGCTTACCCCTCTGCTTATACTTGGTGGAAAGTAATATGATTTATCTTGCTTAAACTCAGTATATATATGCTGTGTGTTTTCAGTATTTTGAGTTTCAGTATTTTGAGTTTTCAGGATTTTGAACTTTCAGGATTTTGGTTTCAGTGTTCTGAGTTTCAGTATTATGATAAGGTGAAACTATATATATAAGGGTTGGGAGGGTGGCCTAATGGTTAAGGTGTTTGCCTTACAAACTCAAGGTGCAGGGTTTGAGTCTCACAAGGGATAATTGGCTAGGCTTTAAATGGCTCACAAGAGCAGTTAGCCTAGTATGAACCTATTTATATATATGTATATACAGATATATATCTATAGATATAAAAGAGAACATAACAAATGCATATATAACCAAAGGCACCGTTAATAGGGGTGAGGGGGCACAAGCTAAATACATCTTGTAAGTATTGATATCAACCCCTCCCCCATTACAAAACAGATCTGCCCTGCAATACAGTACCAACTGTTGCAAGTCCCATACCCAGGACCCTACACAACATCGGCACAAGACGTTAACAGTAATCCATCTTACCTGTATGATGTCAGGATGGTGTCAATAACATGTCATGCAGTACAGTCTGGGTACCATAGGGAATTTGCAATGTGGAAGCAATAAACATTCTAAAGATACATATATATATACACACACATATATAAGCAGATACACACACACACACACACATATATATATATATATATATATATATATATATATATATATATATATGTGTGTGTGTGTAACTATACACACACAGAGATATGAATAGGAAGATACATATTTTGAGGGTGCACACCATAGTGAACAGCCAGTATTCCTAAAGTTGTCACCTTATCAAATGGACAGTGTATGAGTCACCCACACAAAAGACAATTGCTGCCTGAAACATATACACACAGAGAAGTCAAATAATATGACACCACACAGGTTTGCATACATAAGAAAGTTTGGTGTACTATTACAGCTGTATATGCCATGTCATATAGCTTAGACTATAGAATACATACTAACTGATTAATGCAACTCACAAGCAGATAATTTTATACAGTAATCTGAAACAACAGTAAAGACAGACTGGGCCACAGGATAAAAATCAATCAACAGTAGGTAATGCAGATGTATAATCCAGCAGCCTCTAACTGCACTCTGTACTAAATCCCTAGGAGAAAAAGACTTAAGTTGACACAATGGGATGTATCTGTTACATAATAATGCATAACTGAAAACATCATAGTCACAGTGACAAACAGAACAGTCTGTATGGCAGTAAGCAGTAGGCCAGCAATGTTCCCAAGGTGAAATGTATGGTAATGTACAGCCATATACCTTAAGGTAGCTTACTATTGATATCCCTCATATGATGTAACAGACTAGGTTATTTATGGTGCATACCCCCACATAGACTGACTTACAGGGGCATATAACACTGTTACATACACTGACCTCTGGACTGCAGAAGGGCACACATGTTTTGTACAGCTGAAGCCCACATATATAGGGACCCTAACCCACAATATGTGTGGGGACCACAATAACACTGGAATGATGGCAGGAATGGCAGCACGACATAATCACATTCCACTGCATAACAACCCCTTACTGCATGTCATATGGACGAAGCCTGTTATGTATGTGGAGGACAGAGGCCGGAACACAGACCCATATGCAAAATAGTGTTGTCATACACTGAGTAAGTTGCTGGTGTTACAGGATAGTCTGCAACATACCCTTAGACAGGAATATGAAGTCAGGAACACAAATCGATGTAGCCATGTACTGATAGCACTCAACACACACACACTCACACACACACACACACACACACACACACACACACACACACACACACACACACACACACACACACACACACACTGCCAGTGATATCTGACACAAGACCTGTGTGGTGGACAGACAAAACATAACAGGCACACATCTGGCCATCATGTGGATAGGTCCACAGTTGAGAGCTATGCAGACAGACTGCATTCCATGTTATACGAGTATGTACACACAAACCCTGTAACACTGGTGCTATACAATGCATATAACAACACTACTTACACTCTGTCTGTAGTTATGGAACCTTATACAGAAATGTAGCTGGCTTGAGTCTGCAAGCCCTCTTGTAAGAGGTATTGCTACCTGCTGTCTGTAAAACTGCTGCCCACACTCAGGAAGGATGTCCGCCATAAAGGAAAGGTAAAGGGACCATGCCCAAATGATGTAGGGATTTATAGTAGTGGGTTGCCATGACAGTGGTAATTGGAAGTACTACACAGCATGCTGCATGCAGGTAGCAAGTGGAGGACACTGATTGGTGCAGAGGCCATCACCTGATCATGTGCATCACCTACAAAATCCATTCTGCAATCTATTCAAAGCAGCTCAATCCATTTACTGGAGCGAAACTAAGATATATATATATATATATATATATATATATATATATATATATATATATATATATATATATATATATATTTAAAGAGAGAGAGAGAGAGAAAAAGCTACAGGCAAAGTGAAAGCCAAAGGCAAACCAAAAAAAAAAACACAAAAACAAAATACATTCAGCAAACTATCCAGAACAGACATTCCCACACACAGGTATGAGAAGTATATATGCATGTAATTGAATGTAGCTCTTGGTCCATAATAATGGGATAGATGATGTAGAAGGATTTATATGTGCCATCAGGTGTTGTTGTATGTTGTCCAGCTGAACAACTGCTATGGACAATAGTGTCTGTCCCTGTGGGTATTGGGCCATACCCGTCAGCTGTGCAGATCAGCACTGACAGACAAGATGCAAGCCATCATAGTGTGTGTTGTGTAATGGGAAGTATGTATATTAAGTGGCCAATAGCTGGTGCTTGAAGTAATGCCATTATGATGGACACGTGGGTTACAGAGCCCACCAGTTGCAGGACACTCAATTTAACGTGTACTGTAGCATGCAGAAATGCCAAAGGTGTGTAATAGGCTTACCTGCAATTTGTCCCTATATATTTTATTTATTTATTTATATAACATTTTTTGACCCTGAAAGTCCGACTAGGTTCCACAGATCCTGTGTTCAGAGGAAGCCCAGGGAGAAATGCTCCAGAAGCATATCTTTAGAATGTGGGAGGAAACCGGAGTACCAGGAGGAAACCCACATGAACGTAGGGAGAACATGCAAACTCCACACAGAAGGCACCCCAGCTGAGAATCAACCGAGAGAACCTCTTGCTGTGAGGCGACAGCGTTAACTGCTGAACCACTGCACCGCCCGTACCCCCTAATGTTAGGCTGTGTCCACAAGTGGCATCTGTCTGTGTTGTAGCAAGACAGAACAGTGCAGCTGTGCAGGAAGTAGAGTTAGAGAGTGTGGACCTGAAGTCTGAATGCACCCCATATATCTATATATATACATATATATATATATATATATATATATATATATATATATATATATATATATATATATAGATATAGATATACATACATGTCTACAGATATACAGACACCTATATGTATGTATATATATATATATATATATATATATATATATATATATATATATATATATATATATACAAATATATACAACTCAATATATATCTGCACACACACACACACACACACACACACACACATATATATATATATATATATATATATATATATATACATGTGTGTATGTGAATGTCTACATATATACAAACACACACACATATGTATATAAATACATGTCCCCTACTTTTGTATCACAGTGCTACAGGCTATGTGTGAAGGAGCATCACACATATCAATACATATGTATATATATATATATATATATATATATATATATATATATATATATATATATATATATATACAGCAGTAAGTGTGTGCAACATGGATGGTTATGTCACATGTGAACCCTTTGTTGGGATGACATGTGAAGGTGGGATTGTGAATTTAGGGAAGGATATCAGGTATATTTGTAGAGGTGAATTGGGTTGGTAGATAGAGAAGACAGCCTATAGGGGTGGTATATGACACATGTGGTGGGTAAACACCCTGGATGGTGAGTATCATCTGTGATGTGGAAGCCCAGGAGCTCCCATATGGAAACAATGGGAACAAGGCCCCCACCCATTGCCAGTCACAACAGCAGCATCATGGCCCTGAAGCTGCCTGGGCTGGAGGCTGAGCAGGAGGAGCATGTGGACCCTGTGAGTGCATACTGAGGGCCTCAAGGTGTTATGGCACATCCCACAAGTCTCTGTGGAGGTCCTTATGCAGCAGACCATGGACGTGACGTTGGATGACAGGATCATGTCTGTGTATGCTCCCAAGGGGGGACATCATCCTCTGAGGGGTTTCCACTTGAAGGTAGTGCAGGACCAGTAAATGAGGAGGCCACAGTGTGGTCCCACATGTGATGTAGCCTGGTAACATGGCCAGATGAGGTAGGAGAGGTGGTTCCGCTGGCAACTGTTCCCTAAACATGCTAATGTGTCACTGTTATAGAACATATGTGGGTAGTAATTGTCCACACATTCCTGGATCATGACCAACAGCATGTATAGGCATCCCCAATAACACATAACAACAGATTTGCAGCAATCACATAGCAAACAGACCACATGCATATATGGAAACATAGTGGCCCTTACAATGGCATGCAGGTGACATTGTCTGTAACAGGCCAGCAATGATAGTGTCCCCACAGGGAACATGGCTACAAACACATAACACAAAGTGTGGTAGAATACGATATATGTCCCAATGGTAGATATTCTGTAGTCATACCTATTGAGTTGTGTGATCAGATTGTTGTTGAAGATATGGTGGGGGGGGGGCAGAGATGTGTATTAAGAATTATGGTTACCTTGCTGTATGAGTTGCTCAGACCTGCTTCCATCCTTATGTCTTTCAGGCAAGATGTTGCATGAGAGGTTCCTTGTCTATATAGCGGATGAAAATGAGGTCATCATCATACACCTGGTGCAGCACTACCAGGTGTTGTTCAGCAGAACAGCCCATGAGCAGCAGGAGCGGACCGCCCTATGGAACAATCTTGTCCACAGGGTAAATGATGTCAGCCTGCATAACTGCAGTTATGAGCAGGTCCAGCATCACTGCAGTGACCTACTTCGCAATGCCCATTGGCATGCTGCTGCAGTCTGGGGGTATCACCTTTCAATGGGGGGGGTCATGCCATACATCCCCCCTGACATGTGTTGAGGAGCTCCTTGTCAACCTGGTGGCACCTGCCCACCTTGCCACACAACTGGTGGAGAATATTGTGGAGGTGGGTGTTACCCACACACCGGCAGAGGAGCATGCAGATAAGGCCACAGGGCACATCAGTAGTCCACTGCTGCGTATCCATCCACATCTGTGCAGGTAGATCATGCATATGTGAGATGATTTATATTTATATATATATATATATATATATATATATATATATATATATATATATATATATATATATATATATATATATATATATATATATATATATATATATATAGTCTGTTGCTGTGTAGTAGTAGTAATAAACACAATTGTATAAGCTGTAGTAGTGTGGACTTGTACTGTTTATGCACTGCAATGCTGCACCCGACATCACATCTCTCACAGACTTATGTAGGTCCCTCTGGTATACCTCCAAGGCAGCAACCTGTAGCTGGTGAGTATGGTTTTTGTTCAGCCTTGCCAATACACCAGTCATGTTATGGCTGTGGTATATTCCATGCACACATTTAACACACCTACCCATAATGCATGTTGTGCAAGGTCATGTATTGTTGCTGTTAACTGCATTGCATCACAGTGGTGACCATGATGGTGTATTTGAAGGGTATGTCAGACTCCTGCAATATAACTAACATCATGTCATTGCAAAATGTGTCCACAGAGATAAACATAATGGTGGGCAAATGGCCTACAGTAGGGACATGTGTGAAACATCACCCTTATACAGTGCTACAACAGTGTATATACCAGTATTACAATGGCAAGTGTTACAGATCTACACTGCGGCATGTCATAATACTGCTGTCCACAACCCTTAAAACCTGCAATGTGGTCCTAACATGAGTAATGAGTGTGTAATGCAGAATCATAGATTAGAGCAGCAAATATGGGTAATACATACCTTCAGAACCACTGGAAGCATATGTGTGCACACAATCCAGATAAGATATAGTGGAAGCAGCTGTTGAAGTACTGACTGCATGCATTTGTCATGGAAATGCACTTCCAGCAAGTACACATCCCCAATGTCACACCAAGTATTGGTATGCTGTCCAAGACATTTGGCCATCAAATGTGCACACTTATCTGCAACAGAGGCAGTCATGGCTTGCACACATGTTACATGACATGGTGTGGGCCCCATACCCAACAGGTAGTACCCATGAGCTGGACATGTAGCCATACCTCACCATTGCATGTACCATGGCAAACAGTGCAGACAGTCATTTATGTGGCAAGGATGCATGGGACAGGAATTATGTAGGTAATAAACAGATGGCCATCCAAGACAGATGATGTCTCATGTAGCAAACTGGTCATGCCTAGTAACATGCCACAACACTGAGGAGGGTTGCAAGAATTTCTAGCAAGTACTATATGTGCAGTACCCGAGTCAGCAATTGTCTGAACTCTGCAAACGTATGGCCTATGGGTTAGGGTAATCAGATGTGACAATTGCACCATAGGAAACATCAGCCAGGCCTCTCTACAGGTAGCATATGCATAATGGAAGAGGTCCCCAAAAGGCATGCATTGCAATGTGTACTGGTGTACCATGACCATGTTGGAAACCTACAGACAGTATCATGTAAGATACATGTGCTGCACAAACAATGCCTCACCCCACCTCAGGCCCACCATCCCCATCTGTACCTTGCCAGTGCCAGTATACACCTGTATGTTTGCCATTAATTAGCTGGGACTAGGCTGTTACACATGGTGTTCAGTGTTTGGGACAATGCAAACAGACATACATGTGTGGGCCATAGTTGTCAAACATCTGCAAAAAGGATGAAGGTGGGGAGGGGGTGTCATCATGACACACCAGTGCACTGCAGCAGGGATCCAAAGGATGCTATGAATGGCTGTATCTGCACACAGTCAGGGTCAGGAACTGTGGCAGACATAACCCTGACTTCACAGCAATAGTGACGGCAGTGTGTGAACTCCAAGGGATGTGCACATGAGTTGACCTTGCAATCATGCAGAGTTGGGGGACATGTGTAGGGAAGACTGACCATATACTGGCAAGTGCAGATTGCCCATGCTAGTATACCCCTGCCAGGAATAGTAACTGCTGTAGTACACATAACAGTAGGTGCAACAAAGTGTCATAAGGATGTGCACACATATACACCCACTAAGTGTATGCATCTCAATCAGCATCAGCACAACTAAAACATTTTTTGACACTGCATTTGATTATACAGGACATATGTCACATATCAGGCTCATGTAATGTTAACATATGCAGTAATGTGGTCCCATGGCATATCAAGGAAGAGGGCATCATATCAATAAGGGTGTGTACACTCACCATAGTCATGGTAAGGTTTGATGATTGTCAGTGTAATAGTATTGTATTGGTCATACATGCACCGCTGATGATGACATCTGTAAATCAGACATGAGGCATTCACAAATAACATCTGTCCACATATCATCCCAGGTATATGTCTAACAAACATATAGGGGCTGTGAGCATTAGAGCAGACATAACTGACACAGTAATACACATTCAGCAATGGTGTGTACACCTGTGAAGCATGGTGCACGGTACATGGTAGGCTGCTGAACAGGTGCACAGCAATACTGTGTACATGGGTGCAGTGTTTTCTAGGGGAAGGGGCATCACCTACTAACACATCCCATGCATCGCACACATGTATACTGTTGCTAGCATGGATTGACTATAGCTGGACTGCATGCTGTTGAGTACCATATGTTATGCCTGTTGACAGATGGGTAATGGGAGGTCTGTGTGTACTATCTTTGTGCAACCTCACCTGGAAGTGTGCATGTGTGTGTGTGTGTGGGGGGGTTATTTTGTCTGCAATTGCAATCTGGTGGAGTTGAGGGGGGTTGATTCATGTAGGATGTGTGTGTGTGTGTGTGTGTGTGTGTGTGTGTGTGTGTGTGTGTGTGTGTGTGTGTGTGTGTGTGTGTGTGTGGGTATCCATGTATGCACATGTGATTGTGGGGTTGTTCACACATCAGTACTTCCCTTTGGAATTGTGCAGTACATGGACATGGACTGACACATGAGACACCAGGAATACTTGTCTGGTGTATAATCTCAGGACAGCTGATAGTATAATAAGGTCTGTAGCATGGAAAATGCATTGGGAGGGAAACTGAACACCAGGTATACTGTTAAAATTGCAATGAGCAGATAGGTGAAAGACTACCTACATATGCAGCACTACAGATGCATTGGGGAATTACTAGACGACACCAGTGAGTGTATCCAAATATTACTGTTGTCTGCATAATAAGGTGATTGAGCAACAGATCTTGCATCCACTGAGCAATAGTTACATATGACACTCCAGTGCATGACATTATTAAGTGACCATCGTAGCCCCTAACATATGGGGGCCATGCTCATGATGTTCGGACATACCCAGGGTGAACACGGGATGACAGCAATGAGTCCTTGTAAAACCTACTCTAATCAAGTCAAAGAGGTAATGGAGTAACAGGTCATGTTTTGTGATCACTTGTCTAGGCAATTAGAAGAAAGATAAGTTATTGATTGGTATTATTAAGTGTACATTTCCAAGTGTGATGCAGGATGGGGAACTTACGTGAATAAACTTGGTACAGTCTGCAAACTCAGGGATAGGTAGGTGTTATGGTGGAATGTCAGGGTGTGTGTGTGTGTGTGTGTGTGTGTGTGTGTGTGTGTGTGTGTGTGTGTGTGTGTCTACTGTTAAGCAATGCTGTACAGGTCTTAAAGTGTATTTCTTGTTTTCTCCTCACAGGTGGCGAGGTAGGTCAGGGTCCCTCCTGCATTCAATCTGATGTTGGTGTCCATACAAACACTGAAAATGATGATAGGTGCATTGAGGCACAGGTGGGGATGTCAGAGTCTGAAACTGCACCATCATTTGACATCCCCCTGTTATCCACCCCATCCTTACACCTATAGATACCCCATAACCAGTGGCCATAGCAGAGGGACAGTTGGCAGTCGGTGGCAGTGCACAGGACAGTGTGGTATCTATGGCTGCTGTATCTGGACACAGCAGGCATAGCCGGATGTCTGGCAGGGTACCACATAGGCAGATGTACCAGGATGCTTGTGGGAGGGCCGCTCGTCATTGTGCCCCTTGCAGAAGTGCCACATCTGGTACCACCAGATGCATGTTTCAGGCTGTCATGTGGGTGCAGGCACGTATGGAACTGTACACCAGACAGAGTCTGAGGCTCCAGAGGGCTGCTTTTTCATCTGTAAGTGACAACATCCATGATCTTGCAGGTGCCCTCAGTGATTATACAGAGGTCATGGTTAGACGGTTGGGTGAGGTGAGATGGTGGGCCTCATTGACCATGGATTGTCCGTGCTAGAGCATGTGGTGGGAGTGGGGTGACGGCAACATGGACATAGGCCAGCAATACCAACATCTGGTGGTCAACGTGGAAATGCAAGGACACCAAGCCGCTCCCGTTGTAGCAGTACCAGCCCCAGCACTGCAGGGGGTTTCTGTCCACACCACACCACAGCAGGCCATGTGCATGTGGTCCTGGCCAGTCCCAGGAGGGACCTGGTTCTAGCGGACATATGTCATCATCAGGGGAGAGTAGCATATCGAGGCTTGTACCTGGGCATGCCCGTGGAACCCCTGACAGGCACAGTTCGCATGTCCGTGGCTGGAGGCAGTGAACTGCACACCCTGCCAGGTATGGTCTGCAACTGTACAAGAAACACCTGTATAGGGCAGCCACATGGCAGAACTGTGAGCATGCATACCACACACAGTACAAACACACCTAGGGAAACCCCATACCTACAAACACCACATCACCACAGCCATATCAGTAAATTACACCCCTCACTCACACACATGGTGTCAAATGTATGGCCAACCCTAGGTTTCTGGCAAACCAACAACACACCCTGTGCATATGATGATACCTGTGCCACATCCCTGTCATCCATAACATTGATGCAGGGACAGGCTAATATCGTTCTGATGCACACGGTAACTGTACTACAGTGTATGTGTTGTCAGCAGTAATGTTTAATGCTTACATGTCAGGTAGTGTAGCTGTCCAGTCATGATGCATTATAGTTGTTATTAACACTGAGTGATTGTGGTCTCCATAATGTTATCCATTTGTGTTGTAGGTGTACGTGTGTCAGTAGGAGGATGGTCTGCTGTCATATCTCACAAGGGGTATGGCACTGTGGTGACATCATGGCTGTGCCATATCCTGGGTACAATTGAACACATGTCACAGGTCTGTATAACAGTCACTGCCTGTGCCACATGGACAGATGACCCCCTGGGAAATATATATTCAGCAACCTGAAGTAAATCCCTCCACATACGTGCACAATCTTACTTGGCAACACTGGGACTAGACCCCTACCTAGGTATGTAGTGCTACTGATGTATGTGGCTTTAATTGCACATACCACACAGCATGTAGGATGAGGTGTGTTCCAGGTTACATGTTACGTGCAAAACATTCCTAGGCATGTACAGTATGGTAATGGGGGATGTAATGGCTGTATATGGACAATACATAGTGTGTGACATACCATCATATACACATTAACAAACACATACCAGTCAGACAGACATCTGAGAGACCTTGCACTATCAGTGCTAACCTACTTGTCAGCGTGTCCAATGTGTTACAGGTAGGCTGCACACAGCACATGCATAATTAGGCTGGATAGTGTTATCAGTTAACTGTATGGTTGATGGTGACAGTGGTCACCATATAGTGGTACACGGGACATGTACCGAGAGTACTATGGTGTAATGACAATATACCCAGCACCCACACCCCACTATGGATATTGTATACACTGGAACCCATGATGACACTCTGACATACCCACTACCACACATTGACCATGGCTGCAATACAACCCCTTGTCCATCCCAAGAGTGCTACTACAGGGATATGCATCTAAT